>NC_056725.1:1626108806-1626198806 GCF_019279795.1 Protopterus annectens
ATAAGACTAATTACCACTTCGGAGTTAGTATATAATACCCTTTTTGTCCCTTTCTGAACACGGTGAAATTCCCATTCAACCTAACACATTCCTACTGGTGGACTTCAACTGCCATCAATAAACTGGCTGACGTACACTGACAATGGTTGGCATGGCCAGCACTTCCTTGACATTATAAATGTTAATTTTCTTTTACATACAGTTAGCCAGCCTACTAGGTTCCCCCAATATTCTTCATCTGCTTTATAGGTGACAGCTTGGAATCTGTGCTTATATTCTGATCCTGGTGAGAGTAGGAGCAGAGTGCATTGATTCCTGCCTCTTTCTGGTTGGAGAGTGAGTGTCTGTGCTTAATGGACGTGATTGGTCTGGTTGATCTGGGATAAGACTGTGGATCACCAAACAGGCTGTGGCTTGCTTCTTTTCTTGGGATTGGTCCTAACATTTTGCTTCAGGTGAGAGAAGAAGCAAAGGAGCATTGTATGCCAACAGAGTGAAGCTGTGCTGAGACCAGCATTAGTAGTAGCCAGGCAGTAGCCATTCATGCGACTCCCCTCTTTTCATCATTCTTGACAAGCTAATTCTTTATTTTTCAGTAAGTACTGCTTGATTTCTTTCTAACTTCAGAATATCTGCCTAAATACTTCATCCTTAAATTTTCAGGGTTCTACGATTAGTTTCCTGTCAAGGGTTTGGCAGTGTTCTGTACAGACTCAGACACCTTGAGTGACATTTTTCCTGTTAAAGCACTACTGAAATTTCTCCAATATCTAGTTGCACACAGGACAATTAGTTTGCAGTGACATGCACTGTCCACATAGTTCCAGACCGGATACTCCTGACAGTGATTGGTATTGTCAATAAAAAAGGGTCTGCTGCAATGGATATGAACTTTCCTACTGTTTCCATTACCGGCTTGGTGGATATGGGCATCCTGAGGCAATGTAAAAATTGCCTCATGTTTTCTAACAACCAGTTAATTCTCAAACAATCTGAAACGGTATGTGAAAGATGTATTTACACAATGTCACTGGAGGCAAAGCTCTCAAATAAAACTACTCCTAATGTCAAGAAGGTTCATCATGCACAATTCAAAGCAGACATATAGACCCACATATACTGAGGCACTTACATGTAACCTTCCTAAACCACAAAGACCTCCTAGACAAAGTGCATATAACAAATACCCTCAGCAGCCCCAAACTCACACTTTCAAGACAACACCCACATCAACACATAGAGCTACATTTCATCGAACCTCTACCTCTAATCCCATAAGGCAAGTCACCATACAATCCAACATTCTAGTCATTGGAGACTCCATTATGAGACACACTGATGTCCCTCTCACCAGGCTGAGTAAGGAGAAAGTTACGGTCCGTTGTTCATCAAGGACTAGGATCCACCACATTACGGATGCACTCAAGTCAATGGATCACAATTACCAATATGATTCAGTTATAGTCCATGTGGGAGTAAATGACCTGCGATGTACCTCCCTAGACTATATGAAGAGAGACATCATAGAGCTTTCGGAATAAGTGTCTCAGGCTGGTATGAGCCTATCACTGAGCAGCATTTTACCTTCTCCAAGGATGATGCCACAATATGAACAAAAGACGATTGACTTTAATAATTGGCTTAGTTTCTGGTGTCATTCTAAGGGGCTGCAATATTTGTCAGCA
This sequence comes from Protopterus annectens, assembly GCF_019279795.1. Classification (NCBI taxonomy): domain Eukaryota; kingdom Metazoa; phylum Chordata; order Ceratodontiformes; family Protopteridae; genus Protopterus; species Protopterus annectens. The sequence goes on from NC_056725.1 coordinate 1,626,110,492, forward strand.
TGGAAGGAGACAGTCAACAGACCACACTGCTTTGCCAGGGATGGTCTGCACCTCTCTCTCTCTCTAGGCTTTTGAATATTAGCTAAAACATTGTCTTCCTCCATAAAGTCTTTTTTAGGCAATGGCAAACTGAAAGCACTTCCAACATAGCAAATCAAAACCAACATAATCTAAACGTACTACTGCTCATTGCGAAGAGCCTAAACAAAAAACTCCACTCCCTGGAAGCTTTCTTTACCCTAGAGAATGCTGATGTCTGTCTGGTCTCAGAGACGTGGTTAAAACCACAGGCAGCACACCAACAGTGCAGGGTTATAATGCCTTCCACACATTTAGACCAGCTACTTCATAGGCAGGGACTAAAGGTGGAGGTGTCTCTATTTACATCAAAAATAAATATACTTCAAGGCTGGTCAAACAGGACAATGCACTTGAGCTGCTCCATGTTCAAATCATCATAGGTAAAATCAAATACCACTTCCTTGCAAGCTATAGGTCCCCCTCTATGACACAGGAAACCTATACCATGTATTTAAACTTATTAGCAACACTAACCATCCATCCCAATACCATATTCAAGGGTGACTTTAATTAGAACCAGAACAACCACAGATGCTCGTAAAACCCTTGCATGGCAGAAAAAGCACACTTCCACAAAATGAAGCCAGCAAGTGTGGAAGGTGAAAAAACAGTTTATTCAGCCCAGTGGAAAAATCCCCTGGGTAACATAGGCAGACACATCAAAAAGTCCAAACCGGTTTCGGCTCAGCAGAGCCTTCTTCAGTGGATACAAACAGTGAAGACAGTAAAAACAAATACAACCCAGTATATTCATAGGTTCATAGGTTCATAGGTTAGTACTAGGCTATCAGCCCTAGGGCCTATACAAGCCTAGCCATAACAATTCCCTGAATATTTCTTCCCACATTATTTACTTTCCTGGACCCCTGTCTAGCAGGGCGACTGACGTGATCCCTGGGGTGAATTTCCTTTCTCCCATCCAATCGTCAAGGTTCCTCTTGAAGAGGTCCAAAGAGGCACTCTGCTTGACATGTATGGGCAATCTATTCCAGAGTCTGGGGAGTCTCTGGGTCAGGAACCTATCCCTCCAACATGTTTTGTTTATTGTGATGACAAGGTTTAGATCCCTGGAGTGTGTAGCTCTGAGGGATTGGGATTTCTTTAAGTGTAGCATGTCCAACAGCTCTGGGTTTGACATGGCCTTGTATGTTAAGCAGAGATCGCCTCTGAGTAGGCGATATGCGACAGAGTATAACTGGAGTTTTTAAGGCGGTCAGCATAGGGCATCTGCTTTAGGCCTGTGATTCTTTTAGTGAGGTATTTCTGAGGCCTTTCCAGTTGTTGCAGATGTCTTGAGAGGTACATACCAAATGGGGCATTGTATTCTATAATGGGTCTAATGAGGGATGAGTACATTGGGACAATGACCTCCTCTTTCTGGATGAAAAGCCCTTCGTGATGAGGTGTGCCACATAGAAGGATTTCCTGACTGTTGTGGCGATGTGGTTATCGAAGGTGAGACCACTGTCCACCTGTGTCCCTAAGTCTCTTATCACACTTTCTGTGTTTAGTGTACTGCCACCTATATGGTAATTCATGGATACATGTTTTTCCCAAAGGGATAACAATACATTTCTTGGCATTGAGCTTGAGCCCATGGCTCTGGCACCAAGCATCTGTTTCTGTAAGGCCCTTTTGTAGAGTATCCACATCATTTGGGGATTCAGTAATGGCTCCCCAGTTTGCAGTCATCTGCAAACTTTGTTAGCCAGAGTCCCTTAGTGTTGACCTGTACTTCAGAAGTAGATGCCAAACAAGAGCGCCCCAGGACTGAACCCTGAGGTACTCCACTTGTCACTTGTCTGGAGCTGGATTTGGAGTCTGCTACTTTTACAGTGTGGGTTCTATCAGTAAGCCATTTAGCAACCCATTGGATGACATAGGGATTAATGCCCAACTTAGTAAGTTTATCTATGATTCCAGAGTGGGGATGGTGTCAAAGGCCTTGGTAAGGTCTAGATAGGCTGTGTGGACCACCTTACCCTTGTCCATGGCTCTGGAGACTGATTCAAAGAAGTCAATCAGGTTCAGGAGACAAGATCGGCCCTTCACAAACCCAAACTGGGTGGGGTCCAGTGTTTGAAGGTTGCCAATGTCTTTGTTTATAAGTTCCATGATAATGCGCTTGTATTTAAACTTATTAGCAACACTAACCATCCAACCCAATACCATATTGCATTTAACTCCAAGGAAGTCATTGTTCCACTGTATTTGGCATTCATCAGACCTATCATTGAGTACAATGCCTCCTTTGGTATGTACCTAACCAGGCATATCCAACAACTGGAAAGTCCACAGAGGTTCCTCACTAAAAGAATACAGGGCATAAGTAATATGTCCTATGCAGACCACCTCAAGGCCCTATTCCTGTATTCTGTCTCCTACAGGCTTTTAAGCGGAGATCTATGCCTGGCATACAGGGCATTGTCAGACCCCACTCTGATGGACCTCCTGCATATTCACAAAACAAACAGCACCACAATTACCTGTTCTAAATATTTAAACCTTGCCTGTGATATAAATAGGACCTGCTGTAGAGATAGGTATGTATCCCAGAGACTACCCCGTCTATGGAACCGGCTCCCCATCCATATGAAGCAGAGTTCCTCCTTAACCCAATTCAAGTGCAACTTGGACAATTGGATGGGAAACCGGGAATTCATTCCTGGTCTGGCACCTATGTCTCTAATGGTCACAGGTAACATGTAAATGGTTCATCTTCCATGTCCATGCTTACACTAATCAGGGGTATCAGAACTTACCAGAGATTTGGGATGCATGGCTAGGCTTAAAAAGGCCCTTGGGGTCGTTAGCCTAGTAAACAGCTATAAACCTATGAACCCATGAATAGTTTCATTAAGTCCTGGAAACTTATATGCTTGTAACTTATTTTGCCATAATGTCTCTCTCTTTTCAAGGGAATTTTTGTAATACCCACCCCTGCAATCAAGAGGAACACTATCCAAAACTGTAAAATAAAACTTCTTAACAGATGAACAAACTTTCATGTGTTTAAACAAAGCATTGTTCTCATCTTAAATTTTAATAGAATACAAATGGTCTTTAATCCTTTTGGACAACCTATGAGTCGTCTTTCCCATATAAAATGCATCACACTGTGAACAAATGGCAATATAAAATAATCAAAAGAATTACAATTTTAATGTTGTCTAATACAAATGGAACTATCCAAATGTGGCAAAGCAACATTATGTCCTTCTAACACAAGGTTACAAACATTACAGAAACCACATTTAAACATACCTTAAGCTTTATTAGCTTTGCTACTCTGAAGAAGCCCCTTCATAGACAAAAGTGATTAATGGAATAAACATTTTGTTTATTTATTTTATTGACATTTTGGGTAACTTTTTGAGTTTTGGTTGCTTATTCACTCAATCCATTCCATAGTATTTGTTTTTTTTTTATTTGTTTGTCTTCATTGACATCTTAACTGAGTTTAGCTTTAGTAATGGCCTTAGTATATGAAGGCATAATTCTGCTTAATAGTAACGCTGACCTCTACTTGCTGTTAGCCTTTCTAAGTTAAACAGTGGGCAATGAGAAAGATTTATTGCAGGGTAAACAGAATATACTATTTGAATATAGTATACTTTGTACAGTTTATTATTATTATTATTAGTTGTTAAAACATACCTGATGAGAAAATTGAGTTATAACTTTTCCATTATACAACGACTCTCCATTAATATTCAAAAACGTGCACGCTGATTGGTCAGTGTGCACGTTGTAAATTAGAGTTATAGTAATGGAAAAAGGTCCAGTCACCCAGACTTTTTCCATTACTATAACTCTTTTTTACAGCAATGGAGAATAGAGATATCCATTGCCTCACACTGTCTCACTATGTTAAACCCATTTAACATAGCGAAACAGTTTGTAAAAAGCAACAGAGATCTTGCTTTCTCCGTTGCTTTTGACCACAGCTCTGATGTACTGCATAGGCATACGCAGTACATCAGAACTGCCGCAGAATACCAGACAGCTGCAGAAGGGCAGCAAGGAGGCATTATATAATGCCATTATTTAAGAAAATTAATTATTTTTTCTTAAATAATGTCATTAGATAATAGCAATAACCATGTCACAGTGTGGTGTGCTGGAATTACCCACGGTTGGCTTTGTTTGGCCACTCGGGCTTTGCCCTCGTGACCAAACCACACCAACCGTGGGTAAATCCAGCATTACCCACACCCAGGCATGGGTTATTGCTATAATGTTACATATAACAAGGGTTGCAACATGAGACATGATGCTATAGTAATCCTTTTGAATAACTAATACATATTTCTACAGTAATGTAGCCATCACTGCAACTTGTGAAGATTGTTAATGGTATAATTTTGACAGTCTTTGCTACTAACAGATGCTGACTGGGGATCATATTTGGGTACTTATATTTGCCATAATCCTCATTTTCTCGCCCCACTGCTCATTTTTGTACTCCTGACCAATGGCTCCTCCTCCTTTAACCCACTGACCCATTCATTTCTCTTTCAGAATGGGGGCCAGGCACCTCCAGCACATGAGAGAGCTCTATGGTATCAGTTCCTGGGTTGTAGAGTCTAACTGACCCAAATGTTCCCCAATAAGGTAATAGTCAGAGTGCAGGGAGTAGGCCAGTCTGCTGGACCTGGGCTTTCTCCACTCTCCCAGAACTCTTAACCCCTGTGACAGCTTTCTTCAGCTCCATGAATACTGCTTACCAACAGGAGCCATGCATGCACCAATGCACATGCTTTTCCTGGCTGATGGTGCTGCTGTTACTACTGGAATGTGTGCTTATCATTCCTGCGCTCTGCAGGTGCAATACTTAGTACTCCCTCAGCCAGACAGTGAGCTACATCCAACTCCCTGTCACTAGGATGGGGGAGCTGGCATTGGTCATTCACTCCCATCTTCCTCTATCCATTCCCACCAGTGCCTGTGCAGCTAATCAAACATGGGTTATCTGGCTCACTGTCAGGGCACATAGCATAGGAAGGGTGTGGCAAAAGGGGCAGCCATCCCAGGCACTGACTTAGAGGAGGCACAAAATTAAGAAGCATAATTTTATTTTAATTTTCTTTTGCCTTAACTAAAGGTAAATTCTCCCTTTATCCCTTTCTGATTATTTTTCTTTATGTTTCATGTGATGTTACCTGCTTCCAACCCCCTCTCAGCATCATGTTATGTACAGGTCTGCTCAGCCCTAGGTTCTATGCAAGGGATGTGCTTCAGACAATGCCCTTAAGGCTTCTGATTGAGTCACTGTGTGGACTGGGCAAGGTAGTGCATGAAAGCATTTTAGTGGGTTTTATATTTGATGCCCACAACAACTGTTTTTGAAAATAAAATAAAATGAAGTTGATGAATGGGAGTTTCCTTTTTTTACTGTGCTACAGACGGCTAATAGTGAACAGCTGAGCTGAAAAGCAAATGATCTTTTGACTTTAACATCATCATTGTGCTTTGACATAATTCTTCTTTACTGGGACACAATAGCAAGCTTGTGGGGGACTTCCTTCCCTGCCTCAAGTTGCCTTCTGCTGCTTGAGGGAAAAAGAGATTGTGGACAGAAGAGCAACAGATGACTCAGTCTCACACTTACTAAACTTAGCAGATGAGGGAAAAACAGTGTAAGCAAGAAGTGAGTAGATCAGGGGACGACGTTTAAACTATTGTTCTTATAAACTTAGCAAGTTGCTAGAATAATAGGTTTTGGCATTTTCCATTAGCGTGCATTTTCTAAAGGGAGGAAGAAAGACTATGAAGTCTGAAACTCAAATGTATGTCATAATTTAATGACTTGAAGTAGATGGGTAAATTTTAAATATTGTTTTTTATAATCTTAGCAAGTTGTTTAAATAATAGGTTTTGCATTGGTATGCATTTTCTGAAGGATATGAAGTTTGAAACTCAAATGTAGATCATTATTTAGTAAGTTGACAGGGACAAATGTTAAATATTGCTTGTATAAAATGCCTTTTTTTAAAACACAATGTTCAGGAATGCATGGTTCAAAGTATTTCACAGTGAAGATCCTATATTGGTTGCTTCTTTCTTGCAGTTTTTAATGAATGAGTTGCCTTATTGACCTTTATACCATTTTTGGTTTGAATAGTTTATATGAAAACATTTTTGGTAGTATAAGGTAGTTCCCCTGGTTCCTTGCAATGCTGCATAGTTCTTTGCTGGGACTCACTCATGGGAATTGAAGAACACTGCTTCTATCAAAATTGTTTTATGTGGGATACTCTGCTCATGTCCCAGTTTATTTTATGTGAGATGTGCATGTCATGCAGGAAGGCTGAGATCTATTTGAATAAGGAGGTTCTACCTTATTTCCACTATTTTATGAACCAGGGCTTGGTATTTTTAGAACTGTGGTTGTATGCCCTCCCATCCAGAGGGTGAATTGTTTAATTCATTGGGGTATTGGGGTTAAGTCTTCCCAGTTAACAAGATCACGGTCGAGTTTTGTTTAAATATTTTCATTTTTTAACTGGTTGGTTTTGAGTTAATTTTTTAACTATATTTCAGTTTGGGGACTGGTACATTTTTAACTATATTCCATTGCTGGAGTTGGCTTATTTAGAGGCATGAGAGTTTGGGGAGGAATTGAGGCTTATCTACTCCTTCAGAAACAGATTTTGAGTTTTGAGGGGTTTTTTTTTTTTTTTTTTTAATTTGCTCTTCAAATCCCCCCTTTCTTTGTTCTTCAAGTCTGAGGGAGGAGGGAGGGCTTTGCCATAGGTTCCAAATTGCCTATATACACTTATGGACAGGACTTCATTCCTTTACATCACTGTGAGGATCTCACAACTCACTATTGATATAAACTATCTCAGCATCATATCATAATTTACTAGCCCAAAACAGGACTCATTAAAAGTTTAATTCAGAGATTTTTTTTTGTCAGAAAACAATGGCAGAGCAATCAGAATGTAGTTGCTCATATTACATTTTGTGTACAACTAGAGGGTTTGTAGATAGTTTATAAATAATTCCAGATTTTTATCTTTTCATTTTTTTTGTTCTTCTGGTTTAAATAATTGCAATTTTGGAGTTTAGTTGTAATAGAACTACATCTTCAAGGGGTTGTAGATTATATTCAATAAGGTCTGAGGTTCCTGGTGTACAAGTATGCTAGTATGGTCTTACAGATTAACCAAAACATCAGAACCATTATCAATCTGACAAATCAGTGATAATATGGTTTATTCATGATATTAATATAGGACGTATCTCATAATTCCTTTCTTATTTGATAGTTCTTTTTCAGCATAAGGTTTTCATCAAGTATCCGTCTTAATAGTGTACCTTTCCTAAAACAATACCATTCCTCTCCTATATGAAATTGAAACATCATGAAATTCATGATTGCAGGTAATAGGTCAATGTGGTGTTAAGTTTGTGAAATTAGCATGTATATACCAGACATACATAAAGAATGAGTCAGTCACATTTTTGTTCAGGCAATTCTAAAAACTCATAGTGCTGATTACTGTAATTGCTCAAAAATCTCATAATGCTCAAGTGAAAAAAAATACTGCAAATAATGAGATAGAATGTATCTTAACAGAATAAAGCTCCAGTCATTTTATTAAACTGTATTGTCCCACTACTTATGTTTTGCACCACTGGATGTTGTGCATAATGTGCCAAATAGGATTTTTGTTCCATTGGTTAAAATCTACCGTATCCTCTTCAGTTAAACATACAACTTTCAAACTTCATTTTCCCCACTCTGATGTAATTGAAAATTATTAGTAATTTTTAACATTAGTGACATCAATTCATGGAATATGTGAAATACATCCATTAACATCTATGGACCTATCCCTAAGGGGACATCACCAAGGGAAGCACTAAATTTCTTTGGGCTGTGGGTTCAATAAAAAGTTTACTAGCTTTTGTTTAGCTGATCCAAATACACCAGGACTGGCTAGTGCAAGATGCATCACAACACTTAACTTACTTCTGGTAAACTAATAAAGTGTGATGTGATAATGCACTTTAAACTACTTAATGTTCTCTATTTTCAATGTTCCACTGTCAGTCGTTGTTTTTGTGCAATGTACATTTTGATCATGCGTTGTTATGCTACTTTTGCACATGCCTTTTAGGACCAGGTCATGTCTAAAAAGGATCTGAGGACCAGTGTACTAACATGGTTAACAAATGTAAAATAATATAAAATAAAATAACACCTTTTGTAACAGTGTAATAGCCTCCGTTTATGTTCAACATCATTCTGAAATACCTTTCTCACATTACATAAATAAAAAGCTAAAATCATTCTATGTTCGCAGATGACCCAAGCTTCCAGGACATTCTCAGGATCCATGATTGGCCCCAACAAAAACCGAGGTAGTCGGGGGGGAGGGTATTGGAGAGTAGCAGTAGACTTGGTGTGGACACGGTACTGGAGGCTGGGCCAGTAAACATGAGGTCTGAGGGGACAACAAAAAATCAGCCAATTAAATTGTTTCTTACAATCTCATTTCCAAGTAAAATTATTTGTAGGATCATAGGAAATTACTAGGCTAATGGCCCTAGGGCTTTTACAAGCCTATCCAAAGTCTACCCTTATTTCCATGATCAGAACCTATTGCCCCTGTCCAAAAGGACATAGTTGGAACCTCTAGGGTGAATTTACGGTTACCCATCCAGTCGTCCAGATTGTGTTTGAAAAGGGCCAATGAGATGTTCTCTTTGACATGAAGTGAGAGTCTGTTCCAAAGGTGTGGTAACCTCTGGCACAAATCTGTCCCTCCAGCAGGTTCTATTAATGTCACATACCAGGCTAAGGTCTTTAGAGTGAGCAACCTGTGTAGCATTTGACTTGTGGATATGCAGCATTTCCAATAAAACAGGGTCAAAGATTGCCTTATATGCAAAATAGAGATCACCTCTGAGTAGTATGTATGAAAAAGAATAAAGGGATAGTGATTTCAGATGATCCATGTGGGGCAGATGCTAAGGACCTTGAATTTTTCTTGTGAGGAACCTCTGTGGTCTCTCCAGTTGCTGCAGGTACTTGGAAAGGTACATACCAAAAGGAGTGTTATACTCAGTTACTAGCCTGATGAGGGAAGATTACAGGGAGGTTATAAATTCTTTTTTTCTGGAGACAATGGCCATACTTATGAGATGAGCAACATGGAATGCCCTTGTTATCACTATGGAGACATGGTGATCAAAGGTAAGATTCCTGTCAACCTGTGTGCCCAGGTCTCTCACCACTGACTGCATACTTAGGGTGTTGCTATTTATGTAGTAGTTAGCAGGAACATCACTCTTACCGAAACAGATGATAATACAGTTTTTTTAATTGAGTTTAAGGCCATGACTTTGGCACCAATCATTTGTTTGTGTAAGAGCCCCCTTGTAGGATGTTGATATCATTTGGAGATTCTATGACCGCTCCCAGTTTGCAGTCATCAGCAAACTTTGTCAGCCTCAGACCTTTATTTTTTGTTTGTACTTTGAAGAAATAGATTCCAATCAGTAGAGATCCCAGGACTGATCCTTGTGGAACACCACTGGTTACAGGTCTGCTGTTGGAGGTGGATTTTCCTATTTTGACTATATGGGTTCAATCACTGAGCCAGTTAGTGACGCATCTAACAATATACAGGTTAACACATGGCTGGGTGAGTTTGCGAATGATGCATGAGTTGGAAGTAGTGTCAAAAGCCCTGGGTAAGTCTAGGTAGGCTGTATGCACAGATTTCCACTTGTCCGGGGCCTTGGTGACTGTCTCAAAGATGTCCACCAGGTTTAATAGGCATGATCTCCTTTTGACAAATCCAAACTGAGTAGGATCAAGTGTTTGAAGATTAACTTTATCTTTGCTGATATAGTCCATGATATGATTTGCTCCATGGAATTGCATATAAGGCCAGTCAGGCTAATAGGTCCATAGTTCCCGAAGTCAGTGGAAGCACCCCCTTTGTGCAAGGGAATATCAGTGGCCATTTTCCATTCAACTGGGATGAAGCTAGTGCTCATACTATGATTGAAAAGAGTACCCAATTGAGTTGCTAATTCTTGTTGGAGCTCATGTAGGATGCAGCCTGGGATGTTATCAGGTCCCATAGATGCTGTGTTTTTGGCCTTAGAGAGGGTGTTTACAACCTGCTCTTTAGGAGATACAAGGTAGGGGACAGGTGGTAGAGATGTCATGGGACAGGTGCAGTGGGGACATGGTAGTGAAGTTTCCATAGACCCTGTTGGCTAACAGGTTAGCTATGTCCACAGGCTCAGTATGTGTGGTATCATTAACTACTAATTCAGCACAAATTTGGGCCTTTCCTTTTAGGTTATGGATGTAATTAGAGAACACCTTATGGTTGTCCTTAGTTCAGGAAGCTAATCTAGATTGGTAGATTGCTTTGGAGGAGTTCACAATAAGTCTATTTGCTTGTTCAAGCTGAGGAGGGAGTGTTTCTAGTTTAGCGCTCCCTCTTACTCCTAAATAGCAATTTCTTCCTCTTATTGTAAAGCCTGTTAATGGCAGTTGTCCAACTGGCAGGTTTGCTCTTCCTTGAGGAATTTGTTTTGGTCCTATCAGGTACAGTCAAGTCAATGCAGTTATACAGGTGTTTGTATAAAGCATTGGTGTAGAATTTGTTATAACTGCCAGTTCCATCTGAGGGGGGAGGTGCAGTGAAGCTATTTATACCATCCCATAAGGGTTTTAGTTTAGTTGCTGCTGGGGGGTTCAGGTGTGATAGTTACTTTGAATGAGACTAATTTGCAGTCAGATCTCACCAGGGAAGATCACACAGTGGGGGTGCTACAGTGGTCCCCCATACTGGTAAACACCAGATCCAGGATTTTGGTACCCCTTGTGTGGGTGTCAACCAGCTGGTCCAGGGCATTGGAGTTAACAAAGTCGAGGAACCTTTGGGCAAGTGAGTTAGAGCATGAGTAATTTACCCAGTCAATGGATGGGTAGCTAAAGTCACTCAAAGCCATGGTGTTTGGATGTATCTTGATAGACTCAAGTAGATCTAAATAGGCAGAGTAGGTGTCCTGATTCATGAAGAGGGTCCTGTAGCTGGCAATGACTTGAATAGGTATCCTACCAACAATTAATTGCACCTGAATTATCTCCAGGGAATCATACTGTTAAACCAATCAGGAGGTGTATTTATCTTTAATGAATGTTGATACACTGCCTCCTTTAGTTTTCACGCCTTCAGTTTGTGGTCTGAACATGTGGAAGGAGGTGTAACCTGGTATGCCTGGGGTGCTCTCCACAGCCTTGAACCAGGTCTCCATGACAGCACAAATGTCTGCGTCTTTCAAGGTGAGGACTGCTTCCAGTAAGTGCAGTTTCATGTTAAGACTCCTGGCATTTAGTAGCATAACCTTGAGGTTGTTTTTAGATGGAGTTTTTACATTGGGAATTTTGTCCATGAGACACTGCCTAAAAAGGCACTATGGGGGTGGCAAGAACCTTAGCCAGTAGCCAAAATCCCAGGAGTGACAGATGAAGACCATCTCTGGCAAAGCACTGAGGTCTGTCAATCATGTCATCCCAGGCTGACAGATACTGGATCCCCTTAGAATGACACCAGAAACTAAGCCAATTACTGAAGTTAGTTATTTTCTGTTTGTATTGAGGCATCATCCTTGGTGAAGGTAAAATCCTGCTTAAGGCTATGGACATACCTGCCTGAGACACATAGTCCAAGAGCTTAGTCATGTCTCTCTTCATGTAGTCCAGAGAGGTACATCTCAAGTCATTCACACCAACATGGACTATGACAGAGTCATAACAGTACCTGTTGTTGAGAGACTTGAGTGCATGTATGATGTGGTGGATCCTTGCACCCGACAGACAGCTTACAGTGACCTTTTCCTTATCCATCCTGGTGAGACAGACATCTGTGTGTCTCACGATGGACTCACTATGACTATTATGTTTGGTTTTGTGTTTTGCCTTAATGGCTTGAAAGGTGAGACACTGATGTGTGAGCTATTATGTGTATTGTGTTCTGCTGAGGAAGTATTATGTGTAGCATGCTTGTGTTTGTGTTTGGGAGGTCTCTAGTGTTTAGGTATGTTTCTGGTGAGGACTTCCACATATGTAGGTATGTGTGATGTGGGTTTGGATGGAGTAGGAGGTGAGGTGTGCATGCTGATAACCTGCTCATTGTCATATGTACTAACTGGTATATGAGAGAGCATGAATTCAAGGTTCTTAATATAGTTGCATCACTCACATGTCGAGTTTGTGTGGACTAGGAGAAGAAGGTTGTTGATGAACATAATGCAGTTACTACACTGCCTCAGGATGCCCATGTCAACCAAGCTGGCTGGAGAAACTGTGGGAAATCGTCCATCCATAGAGTTAGGTAAATGTATATGGTCAGGAAAAGAGGTCGCACTTAGGAATGGCTAGTGGGTGAGAGGTATGTTGGTACCTCTGAGGCTAGGCTTAGTGTTCCACCTGACAGTAGAACAGGGCCACAAAAAACTCTGGAGGACCACAAGCAAATTTAGCAAGCAAAATGTTTGCATCTATAACCAGCAATGGTAACTACTGCTAGAAATTGGCAGAATAGAAATTCTTTACTGTAACAGTATGTGGTTTCCTTTTCTAGGTGTTGAGAATTACATACCATTTTACCACAGAATGATCTGAGTTACCTAAAAGATCTAATACCTTTATATCCCTAACACCTACATCTGTGTTAGATAATATAACATCAAGGATATTTTGCCCCCTGGTCTTTTCTTTTACATTGCTGTGTAGCCCCTAATTCATAAAACACTGACAGGCAGTACTAACCTTGGCAACTGCATCCTATCAAATTAAGTCTAGTAAATTCTTGGAAAGTTCAGTGTGGCAGATAAGGAATCCCCACCATCTCCCCCTGCTCCGGCACAGGGCATACAGACAGCATGACATCAATGACCGGAGAGAGCAGGTTTTCAGATGAAGGTAAATGTAAACGTCTGAAAGGCAAAGCATTAGTATCAGTAACCAAAGTAGGGTAGTGGTACAATATATTGTGCAGGTATACGTGGTACAGTCAGACAGGCATAACATACATTCTCATTGTGAGAGCTCACCAATGTATGGGCACAGAGACATGTGTAGCCTATTGGGGAAAGGATGTATCTCCAATGGATACAGTCACCCAAGCACAAGGGAAAGGTGCAATTGTATGTAACTGGATAACCACAGGCACACTGGATGCAAGGTGTGATGAATTTACTATCCTTATCTGGACGGGGGTTACCATGAAACCAATGTGGTCAAACAGATGTGGACAGTTGTTTCAACATATCATGCACTGAGCACTGGAATTCAAGCATGATGTGACACAGCCTGTCAAAGTCTTAGATGCAATGCTTCAACTGCTGTACAAATAGCAGTTACTACACTAGAGGGATCCTTGTGCTATGTGTCACAAGACATAAAATGCACTGGCCAGCTGCTGCATAGTACAGGCTATAGCATGCAGACTAGAACCAGAGCATGACTGTAACTAGAAACTGCAGTTTCTCGGCATGGTATTAAAGGGACACATCAGATGCAGTAACCTCAAGCCTCATCTGTCATACTGTATGGTGATGCTACTGCTGTTGCTGTGGGGGGAACACAGCAGTCATGTTCCTAGGGCTTGGTAATAGTGTAAAAGCAACCATCTGAATGCCACCCCCACCAGGCATAGAGCTTGTCTTACTGTATGATGAAGGCCAAGCATGTGAGGTGATCCAACCCTGACCTTCATGCACTAGACTTCCTACTGGTGGGGCTAAAACAGACATGGTGGCTACCTTTTCATGATTGGAAGGGAACTCCCCTGTAGGCCCTATTATATCCTCTTTCATGTGCCCACCAAATGGATTAATATCACTAGCATCATCTGAATAAACTCCCTTCAGGTGCCTTGCAGCTGCTTCTGCTGCTGCTATTTGTAGAGGTTCTCTCATTGGCATCCCCTGATAAAGACAAAAAAACATTATTACATGAAAGTGTATCACATAAGGTAGGATATAGCACTGCCATAGTATAGTATGGCACTATTAAGCAACTCACCCTTTCCACAATAGAGCCCATCCTTCAGTCCACCCAGGATACCTATGATGTACATTTTAGAGATGGTGACTAACAGGAATTTTTCATACTATGTGAGCAGCATATCCCAGGAGGGAGTGTGGCCATGGTCCAGATACAAGGATACATCTGTCCTGATATGCCAAAATGCAGTGGGTGTAGAAAGACCTGTAAATATATGCCATGTATACTTGATAAGACTCACTGATGCATATTCACCTGTAGAACACATTGCTATACAGAACTCTTAGCAGTGTATGATACAATGCAAATGCATAACTCCACATAAGAAAATGCAATGACATGCATGAATACACAGTGAGTTGATAGCCACAAAATTCTTCATAGATCTCTAGTGGTAAACACAGTGGGCATGTATTCTGCAGTATAGCATGTAAAAGGATGGCTCTGCACATGCCTGTGCTTTATTGGGGGTCGTAGCATAGTCAATATAAGCAGTGTTTTTTTAAATGTATGAAGTCTCTAGGGGTACAGTAGCACTGTCATTGTTCATCATTGGGTGTGATAGTTTTCTCACCCAGTGGGTATACAGGCCACTGTTTTGACACTTATGTGCCCATCATATCATACTGGCATAATTATGGCAGCAAGAACTCCACTGGCTCCTTTGGGATGGATCAGGAGGTGCACTTATTTGTGGGTAATATCTTCCTAGTCAATGAAATACTCTCTGGACTTGAATCCCTACCTGAAGGAGTATCTCATGGGGGTCTACTTCTAAATTTCAAAGTTTCAAAACTTTGAATTTCTAATGGTCAAGACTGTAAGACTGAAGTTTTGAAACGTCAAAATGCACGTAAAAAATAAATAAATAAATACAAAAAAATTTGATTTTTATATTTTTGCAGGAGGGAAAGCCCCCCTGCACCACCTGCTAATTAAATATACCAACTCCGAGATCGCACAACAGAGAGAAAAATGGTAAATATACCATTCCACGCTGTATGGTAATCTCCATTTAAACAGTTCAAAGTTTCAAAACATCGCTCTTATCATCTCGACTACAAGAAATGTGAAGTTTTGAAATGTCGAAATTTAGAAGTAGACCCTCTCATGGAGATGTGTTAGCATACATGAGGTGACAACTAAACATCCAGACAGGCATTCACAGTCATGCAAGCAATATTGCTATAACTGTTCCAAACTGCTGAGGTGGGAGCTGAAGTGTTTAACAGAACTCATGCATAATGAGCACAAACACAACACAGCCCCAGGTCAGTATAATGCACTGTGGTATGTAATATTCAAATCATATCTCTGCTTTCCATGCTGTGTCATCATCTGTGTGCTCTTTGGCCTACAGATGTTTAGATAAATGTCCATATACAATGACAGATGAATATATCCTTGATGCAGCTCTGCAGATGTGTGACTTTTGCGTGGTCCTCAGAAACATGTCCTGGTCATGGCATTAGTTCAGTGCCACGTTGCACAGCCATTCTTTGTAAAGTAGCATGGCATGTCATATGTCACTATGTGACATCAGGAAGAATAACAGGCTATATGACTGTACATTGTTAGCTGGATGAAAGACAGCATATTTGAATTAGCATGTTCTCTGGTTTGGCATGTGTATATAGACTAATGTCCATTGCACAGCTATATTACTCTGTGCTTGAGTCAGGATAGAAATATATTAAGTTGGGATTTGGAGCCAGGTAGATCACTTGCATGTTTAACCTAATTTACTTGTGTTGTAGTTGCAGTTGCTAGAATGGTAAAATGGCATGCATTATGAATCTCTTGTTTAATGTTTTTCACTTGAAGCCATACCTTCCATGGGACCTCAGCACTCAGGAGCGCTGGACTATCCTGCCAGATCTGCTGATCTGCTGTGGCCTGACTGGCTACAGAACCTCCCCTCAAGGGTACATGTGCAAGTGTATTGGGAATTTACCAGCATCGCAGTGGGATATTGAGCACCTGTTTAGCTGCAAGATGGTGGCAGGTATCTGAAGGTACACGTTGGACTATAACATCCTGGTCATCCTAATTATAGACACTATCACTATGCAAGCCTGGCAGCCTCCACCCATAGTGACCACTGCCAGTGATAAATTTGCACCCAGAGTTAGCCATCCCAGTACTTTAAGTAGAACCCATATCCAGCCATATGTTCCCAGGCATGTTGCCTTTTGGGAATGCCTTCAGTGGTACACTGCCTCAGACAGCCTCATGCCTTAGCAGTGCTGGCTGCACAGTCTGATCCTACAACTATATTGCATTTAGAGCACTCATAATACGTGTGCCACTCCCACTTGTCTGTTGAAAGGCTAGCACTATGTCTTTCGGCTGTGTATAGTGCAATATAATATTCTACTTGGCTGTTTATGGCTTTGTTTGATTTTACTGCAAATCTTTATATATTTCAAACATCTTTACTGAATTATAATTTAAGACATAAGGCACACATACATTAATTGAAAAGACAAACCATATTAACATGTTTTCCATTTGCATGCATTATACATCACATATTTTTCCTTCTTAACTACTATCATCAGTCTTACCGTTCTAACAAATTCCATGTGTATATGTAATTTGTGCCCACCCTTTTCTAATGATCCCTCTTCCAGTTCTTTTATCTCTTTTACAATATTCATTACTTCAAATACAGCTTGTTTAAACTTTTATTTCCATCTTCTAGTAATTGCTTTTTTGGCAGCCAACAGAATTAAACTTAATAAGACCTTACTATGTCTAGGCAGTTCAGATCCTGTGTACCAGCTCAAAAGAATCATTTCCTTAGTTATAGCTATTTGCACCCCCAATATTTCTGTCAGTGTACTGTATAATACTGCGTTTGTGCATACATTTCCAAAATGTGTATTTTATCGGGTCTATGTTAAATGTTCGAACATCCAAAATGTCGAACATTACATGGTCGAGACCAAATGTTTGACATTTGGATGTTCGAACATCAAATAAAAAAAAGTAAAAAAAAAAAAAAAAAAAACACTTTAACAGCGTAAGCAGGAAGGCAAGCCCCCATGCACCCCCCTACTTAAATATACCAACTCTCTGATCGCACTTCAGTGCAGAAGAGGGAAATTCTCCCTATCTGCACCGTACAGCACCATTGAAAGTCTATCTTCGAACACTCAAAATTTCAAAGGTTTTGTCTCGACCATGTAACATTCGAAATTTTGAGCGTTTGAAGATTTGTCAGGTACCCATTTTATCAGTTTCAAGATCATATAAAATGATTTTTCAGTACAAGATGGTGTCCTATGTTCCATGTCCAGTCTACAGTGGTGGTGAGACAGGGGCAGTAGGTAACTCTAGTTTCTGTGATACTGTAACAGTGGCTATCTGTTGGTTTAATAGTGAATTCATGTTGTTCTTGGCAGGTATTTCAGGCCCTCTGGCCAAGATGCCAATGTCCTGTTGGCTTGGATGTCTAAACTGCATACTGCATCTATAAGAAGCCACACATGAACTGTCTCTGCCTTTGGATGCCACACTGCCATGTTGAATGCAGCCCACATTACTAACCTGCGGTAAACAATTCATTGTCCTGCATAAGTGCACTGCTGTACACTGTCCTCCTTTGATGAACTGCATACAATGTCACCTGTGCACATTTATTGGTATATCTCATCTGAGTGCATGATAGTGGACAATATTTATGAATAGCCTGGTTAATCTGTTCACTAACACCTAGAAAGATAGTTATTCAAACACAAACCCAAGCATTATAATGGAAAATATTAACTTTTATTTAAAATAGGTTTAAAGCTCTTACCCAAGAGGTTGTAGAGAAGATGGATCATAGGGTCTATTTCCATTTATCGAAATTACACTTACCCAAAATCCAAAAACCACAGACAACTCCACCAAAGACTTATTCAACCGAAGCAACAAACCGACTGCACTTTTAACGGGGGAAACTAACCACTTGGCCACCAGGACACAAAACAAAACAAGGAAAGCTAATTTAACCCATGCAAATGGGGGGTTTGCCCCCCCCCACACCCTCCTAACTAAATATACCAACTCTGAGATCACACTATACTGGTGAAAAAGGCAAAGTTCACTCTGGTGGCCAAGTGGTTGGTTTCCCTGTTAAAAGTGTCATCGATTCATTGCTTTGGTTGAAAAAGTTTTTGGTGGAATCGTCTCGGGTTTTTGGATTTCAGGTAAGTGTAATTTTGATAAATGCTAGTACACCCGGATCACACTATCCCTAGAAGAAGGGGCAGAAGCAAATAACAAGTCCAAACCCTCTAAAGCTTTGGAAGAGGATGATTTCAATGCTCCTATCAAAATACAAAACTCTACCCATTTTAGTCATATTTAAAAACTTCATCAAGAAATTAAGTACTCATGATCTATGTCTAAATCAATCAACTACTGTTTTTACTTTGAAACCTTGATTGAAGTCAACTTCTATTAAGACCTATAGGCCAGTTTTCTGTTCAAATACCAATATAAAACTACCTTTAGCAGTATTAGCTAATAAACTCAAATGACTGCTTTCAGCTTTAATTTCATCATTCTAGTCTGGGTTTATATGCAGCCATCAGGTATGACATGGAAATTTAACCTTATAACTTCTTGCCTACTATAATATTCTTGCATCTGTAAATGTGCATGTGTGTGTGTGTGTGTGTGTGTGTGTGTGTGTGTGTGTGTGTGTGTGTTTAGCATATCCTTTTATTTGTAAATATGTTTGTTCATTTCTTATGTGATTCTATTCGCTCACAAATGGTCCATTGAGATCAGTGCACTGCCCTGGTAAATAAATATAAATAAATACATAATACAACAAACTATGACAATGGAGCCATTTGTCTTTGATGCTTCTAAAGCATTTGACTTTGTTCATATACCTATCGTTTTCAGAATACTAAACGCTTATAGCTTTCTCCCACTCTTCATTAATACTATCTATAGTCTTTATAAGCTGCTTCAACTTGACTTCTTATTAATAACATGCATTTCTTCCATGCAAACTGTAAGTGGCACCAGACAAGGTTGCTCCCGTACCCTTATCTTTTCAACCTGCCAAGTGATTTTTTTATTCAATCATTAACCATCTCCTTATTAAATGAATCAAATTCATGCAGGCAGAAACAGTATTTCTGCATTTGATTATAATATTTTATTGTACCATGAAAACCACGTTATCTCTATTCCTCCTTAGCTTGACTTTATTTGACAGTGAGTCTTATGTCCTCTGAGGAATAATGGTAATTGCTTGAATTCTCGACTCCTTGCTAGTATTTCTCAAACTGAAACATCTCGGTATTTTATATATTCTACATAATGAACAATTTATTTTCCTTATTTTTTTCTGAAACATTTGAAAAGATTAAGCTTGTTCTCTTGTGCTGATCAAAGTTCAGTTTAATCAGCTTATCCACATCTCATTTATTAAAATAAATGTTTCCCCCAAAATTTTCTTTTTGATTATAAATCCCTCTCAAGAACTCCTAATTCAGTTTTCAGGCAGATTAATTAATTTATTTGAGATTTTATCTAGAAGGATAAAAGTTATAGACTAAATTACAGCCTGTCTAATCCAAAAGAGAAAGCAGATTTAAAATTCCCAGATATCAAGCTCCACTATGCAGCAATAGACCTATAAAACTTCTAAAAGCTTTGGACTGTATAATTTTCCATCAGAACACATTTTCAATTTGGATTAATATTTTCAGGAAACTAATTTGTGAACTGGAAACAACTTCCAAAGCACTGCCCTACATCAATAAATAATAGATTAATTACTGCGGGTTGCCTCATCTTTTAGCCATATTTTCAGCTGCAATGGGAATTCGTATTCTGTCAACTAATTAAAACAATACCCTAAATTACTTTTCCATTATTCCATAAATACAATAAGATTTCAGACAATTTCATTCACAACAGGTTCATAGGTGTTTACTAGGCTAATGACCACAAGGGCCTTTTTAGGCCTAGCCATGCATCCCCAAATCTCTGACAAGTTATGATACCCTTGATGAGTGTAAGCAGAGGTTTGGGAGATGAAACATTTACATGCAGGGGCCTGGGAGATGAACCATTTAGAGGATGCCTTGTCCATTAGAGACACAGGTGCCAAACCAGGGATGAATTTCCTGTTCCCCATCCAGTTGTCCAAGTTGCACTTGAATTGTGTCAGGGAGGAACTCTGCTTCACATGGATGGGGAGCCTGTTCCATAGATGGGGTAGTCTCTGAGATACATACCTATCTCCCCACCAGGTCCTATTTATATCACAGGCAAGGTTTAAGTCTTTAGAAAGGGTAATTCTGGTGTTATTTGTTTTGTGGATATGCAGGAGGTCCTTCAGAGTAGGGTCTGACAGTGCCCTGTATGCCAGGCATAGATCTCCCCTCAAAAGCCTATAGGAGAGAGAGTACAGGGATAAGTTCTTCAGGTGGTCTGCATAGGACATTTTATTTACGCCCTGTATTCTTTTAGTGAGGAACCTCTGTGGACTTTCCAATTGTTGGATATGCCTGGTTAGATACATACCAAAGGAGCATTGTACTCAATGATAGGTCTGATGAATGATGAATACAGTTGAACAAAGACTTCCTTGGACTTAGATGCTATACCTTTGTTTATAAGTTGGCAAACTGTTATCATCGAAACACTTAATTACTCCCTGGGGGATAATGCCTAATGACCAACTTACCCTAAATCAGTGTAAAATACTGATGTCTAACTTTATATATCAGTGATAACTCCCTAAAACGAAAAACTCCTAACCTGCAAATAAATGACTATTTTAGTTCTCAGCCAGGAAAATCTCATTTTGTATTCATAGTAGCTTAATACATCTTTCAATTAAATCTCCAGTTCAGAAGCTTCTATTAATTGAGAATTTGTGTTTGAATTTAGATCAATTTTAGTATATAAGCAATACATTTATTCCCTGCTATAAATTTCATCATATCCAGTTCATGATTAATCTTTTGGCTAAGATAGTTGGATACGTTGTTCCTGTATACCCTTTTTACTCAGTTTATAAGAATGAACTGACTGACATTAAACATATTTTTGGAACCATAAAAAAGTTAAGAAAATCTGGAGTAAGGTGTTTGATATTCCTGTAAGCCGCTGAATCACAGAATCAAATCCTCCATGTGTCACCTGTATGATGAATATTAGGTGAGATTCTATTTCTGAACCCAATTCATTAAATTCTGTCCATGTCTTCAGTAATAAAATATTTTGTAAAAAAATGGATCACAGGAGCCATCCAGGCTTATAAGAATTTATCAGCTGGTTACATTTAAATCACTCAAACTATTTGTTAAATTTCAAAAATATATCAAGTTCCTAATTTATGTAAGTACATGTTTTTTCCCCCTTTTTATTCTTTCTTTTCATCATTGATCATAAATACATAGCTATCAGTAAAATATCCAACTCTTTAAGGAAAGTTTCAACAAAACACTTCCATAGCAACCATCGTGACCTAAAATTCTATTACTATTTCACCCTTCAAAGATTTATACATGTACTTATTTGCTAAAACTTATATTTGTACATAGATTACTTACTGGTTCAGATAAACCACAACATTTATATACCGAGGGAGCATATCAATAAATGTCACATCTATTTATTCTGCCACCAGCACCTTTCCTGATCTTATCCTTCTCCTCCACTGTACCCTCTTACCTTCATACCTTTTTATGTCCTGTATTATTTTTACAAGCTGAACTCCTATATTCTTCACATTTTTTCTTCCTTAGACATCCTTATTCTCCCAGCATTCATCACCCTTAGTTTCCTGCCTCCTCAGTCCCTATAACTGAGCAAAATTCTATGCACCCATTCCTGTGGGTTCATATTATGTTATCGAAAGATAATGTAATAGAACGGCCAAAACATCGAAACAGCTGCATTTTGAAACTTTTATTGTGGGGGGGCTGCACCCCCCACCCCCCCTTAAAATATATATTCCAACTCCGAGATTGCACTACAGTGAGGAAAGGGCAAATATCCCAATCTTCACTGTACTGCGATCCCACAATGTGAACTTTGAAATGTGGCCATTTCGATGTTTTGGCCATTCGATTACGTTATCTTTCGAACCTCATTCATGTACCATGACTAAGTGATACACACCTTGGCATACTCTCTTCCAGCTTTTTATTATTTGTTGTTTTACATCCTATGAATTTCTACCCTTTCTTCCATGTTCCGATTCCAAAATTCTAAATCTACCCCAGAGAAACGTTTCATTTATTTGGAATTTGTTTCTTGAAAACTGCCTGCCACACTAATCCAGCCTTCTCCCTAAGTCCTTTCAGCTCATATTCACAACATATGTATTTGGCTGGCATTAGGTTCACCACCCCAAAAACAACTCAGGTCCTATGCCACCTGTGATGCAGCCTCCAGTACCCATCACCTAAGGGGCCGATCTTCAGCACTCCTAGCATCCTCCATACTTCTTCCCAATAAGTGTCTTCTTCCTAACATACTCCATCTCTGCCCCACTGCTTCTGCAACTTATCCATCATCTCATTTTCCTCTTTAGCCCCTAATGGACCATAAACAAAACCTATACTCCCTTTCTTAACAGCTTTTGCATTTTCCCACGTGGCCACTCCCCCTCCCTTGTCCTGTTTCCAGTTCTGCTAATCCCTCCTTTAGCCAGCCTGTCCACCTTAGCCACCAAATTCTTGTAGACTACTAATCCCACCTTTAGCTAGCTTCTCCAACTTAACCCTCAAGTGCCTATTGAACAGCCAGTCTCCCTTGGAGAATGTACTCTCATAACACACATCCCCAACACAGCCAGATCAAGGTCAAATGGGGCCCTAGGCAGGGTAATGGATCAGGTCCCCCCATACACAGCCCCCCAGCCATTCCAGTGTCCTATTACTTGGCTATTTCTCCCTAGTTACCAGAAACACTGTTCAAAACTGTCAGTACGCATACTATTTATTTTCTTTTTCACTTCTACAGTGATTACAGATATTTAGATTTAATTTAAAATTATTTCAAATTTTATACCACAAACACTGATAGACATTTGCTAAACAAAATAATACAGTCTCAGAATGAAAACAGAGTTAGGATTAAAACTTCTCTGCCCTTGAAACTCACACTCACTGAAACAGCATTGAAACCCACATTCAAAGAAAATGCATCTGGCCAGTGGCGGATTAAGTTTACCTTTGGGCTGTTTTCAAATCATAGGCCCCTTGCACACATTTTAGGACCATGTAAACATGCAAGAGTTCTTTGATTCACCTTCCTGGTTGTATTAAAGTATATCCCTTGTATAAAACAGCACCATTTGTTACAGCATGTTTTAAATTTATAATTTTAAAAATATTTCCAGTAAGCAATGAAACAAAACATACCAATAATAACAAAACTTCACAGTTCAGAACATTTCAGCCATAAAAGTCCACTCAGACTTCTGTCTTTTCAGTCCACCAATATCAGTCAATATGCATAATCTCTGCAGAAATAAAAGTCATCTGAAAAATTCTGCATTAAAGAGATATGTAACTAATGAAAAGGTTGCTGCTAGCAAACAACTTTATATTTCAGTGTTTCATTTACAAATTAAGTGCCTGCTGCCCTTGCAGAATAATGTTACATTAAAAAATAAGAAATACAGCAAACAGTAGCAACTCCCTTCGAACAAAAGCTCCAAGGACGCAATAACAAAGTATAATATAACTATCCAAAGTACAAGTAGCATCCAGGGAACCACCAAGGCAGCATGTTATAATACGTATGAATAAGTAGAAATAACGTCTGTTAAACTATAAAATCAAAGGCGACTGGTAAACGATCAACCATTTATTAAAAAACAGTAAGCACTTTCACCTCTAGGGCTTCTTCAGACTTACAACAATAATTACTGAACCATTTAAATAACCTAAGCTAATTTAAAATTAATGACATCACTTCCTCTAATTCAAAGTATACAATTCAATATGATGTAAGGTCATGAATTATTCATTTCGGAACACTTAAAGACTTCATAACAACTTTTCCTTATGATCAAGACCTACAATCAAATATAATATAATATAATATAATATAATATAAAATCATGAATTATTCATATTCAAACTTTTTAAAACCATTTTAAATAATTGAATCATATTCAGACTATGGACTCTAATTAGTACTGGACTAATATACTACTAAAAAAATATTAAATACTTTATAATATAAATATATAACACATATAAATGCAAATATATAAAAAATATACATTAATATGTTCATGCTTAATTTAAATAATCCTACAAAATCTCACTAAAAATACAAAAATTTTGCAGATATAAATGTTAAATAAACAACTATACACTGTTTAAACACTAAATACCTAACTACTGAATTGATTCTATAACACCCAGACCACTGGCATCATTCATTTGTGTGTGTGAGAATCTTCAGCTTCCTATTACTCAAAATAGGGTTCAATGGAACTTTGTCATTAATGCCAGGTGTTTTATTGGCTCTGAATTTGATAATCCATTTAATTTCACAACGTTCTGTATAATTGCTGATACTACCTCCTCTGGTGTTGGGAAATATAACTTGCAACACCGAGAATTTAAATAGATGTGTAGTATCTGTTTGCATCACATGTCTAGATAACGCATTACTATTATTTCCTATTGTGATATTGTAGTAGTGTTCCCTAATCCTTTCCTTTAATTTCCAATTCATCTTTCCTATATAGAAAGCACTACATTGTACACATCTAGCTAAATATAGCACGTTGCATGTCTGACAATTCGCTATAGCTGTAAGAGAATAAGCGATACTTGTTACTGGATGTATGAACTTATCAATATTATCTATGTGAACGCATTGATTACACCTCATACAAGGTTTTGTTCCCAACTGTTGATGATCACCATCAGAGCTAGGTAGCATTTTAGAATAACAAAGTATCTGTTTAAGGTTCCTTTTTTTAAAAAAATAAATTTAGGTTCATCTCCTACTATGTTCCTAATATCATTGTCTAGTAATAATAATCCCCAATGTTTCTTAAAAATATCAGTAATAGATTGTATATCAGAAGTGAAGTGAACTGAAATTCTGGTTAATGGCAAATTATTACTCCGTTTAGTTGTACAAGTAGATGTAGATTCTGAAAAATAAGGACGTGCTGTAGTTTTCCTAGAGGCCCTAGTACTACAAATAGCTTAATTGACTTCATAGGTGCTATAACCTCTACATAAAAGTCTACCTTTCAGATCATCTAATTCATGTTCAAATCCCTTTTCCAAAGGATTAAGCCTCGAGGCTCTAATAGATTGTCCCTTAGCCACACTTTTGAACACATGCCTGGGGTGCATGCTTGTCCTATGTAGTAAGGTGTTCCTAAAACAAGCTTTCCTATATATCCCAGTATTGACTAGTCCATTATAAAATCTTTCAATGTTCACATCCAAAAAGGAAATATCATTTAAAGAATAATTCATGGTGAATTTTAAAAAGCTTGATAGAGTATTAATTTCTTCATAAAACTTAATTAATGAGTCCTCATCCTTGTTCCAAACAAAAAACAAATCATCTACAAATCTGCGATAGAAGCCTACTGAACTCTTAAAGCTATTAAGTTTAAATAACTCTTTCTCCTTCCAGGAGGCCATAACAATATTGGCATAACTATTGGCACACGGTGTGCCCATGGCTACACCGTCACCTTGTAAGTAAATAGTATCATGGAACATAAACACATTATTTTCTAATACTGTTTCTAAGAAAAAACATAATAGATCTATTTGTGTTGAGTCCATTTCAGAATGAGTAGCTAAATAATTTTGAACATTAATAACACCAATACTGTTAGGTATAACTGTAAATAAACTGACTACATCCATAGTAACCAAATAAAAAGGAGAGTCTTGTGAGATTTTTTTCAAATAATCATAAAATTCCTTTAAAAATTGCTTACTATCTTTCAAAATCTGTTTCCTACCATCAACAATAGGTCTAAGAAAATATTCAATATATATTGATAAAGGTTCAGTCACCCAATTCCTGCCTGAAACAATGGGTCTCATTGGGGGCTGTTCTAAATTTTTACGAATTTTAGGTAGCCCATTAATTATAGGAATCAGGGGATTCTTCACCTTCAAAAAATTGAACAGGTCAAGACTAATATAATTACTCTTCAATGCATCATGTAGCATTTCAAAAACTTTTGTGACTTTCATTTCTACTACTCTGTTGTCTATAATAGTATAGTAATTCCTATCTCGAAGTAAGCCATACATACTCTCCTTATAGTTATTCATGTCTAAAACTACCAATGGGCCTCCTTTGTCCGCAGGTCTTATAATTATAGAATTATCTTTACTTAAACTCTCTAAAGCCATTCTTTGTTTATAGTTTAAATTCCTTTTCTTATGTTCCTTAATGTTGATTCCTGAATTATACATCTTATGTAAATCTTCTTCTACTAGTTTATTAAATATGTCTAGATAAGGGTTTAAAAATGGAACATATGTACTGGGTTTTTTGAAAGGCATTCGTTGAGCATTTTGCTCAATAGTTTCTCTAAAATGTACTTTTAACTGAACATTCTGAGTAAATAACTTGATATGTATAATTGTTTCTGAAATTTCACTCATACTAGAAGGTATAAATGATAAACCTTTCTCTAAGACTTGAGTTTCATGTTGTGTTAAAACTCTCTTCGACAAATTATATACTAATGAGTCTCTATTTTCTCCCACATGTGTTTCAGTGTGGGACCTGTATGTTCCCCCCTAGAGCCTTTCCTTTTCTGCCTGTCTCGACTGTAACACCTCAGTCGTTTGCCTGAGTGAGGTGTTTCTATGGGGAAAGGGATAATTTCATTGCTTAAATGAGCATTAGTACCGCATGTAAAACGCTCTTTGGGTCTAACTACTGGATCAGCAACTGATGATTTCTTGTTTGCATCGTTACTAACTTCATTAGACTGTACATTTAACATTGATCTACTATCATCCTGCTCACTATTGTGTATAATCACAGAACCAGTTACTGATTGACTACTAACATCCTTCTGACCATTCTGTGCCCTGTTAACATTAATATGTTCAGTTTCTATATTTAATGTATAACCTGTAACAGTCTTAATAGAAACATTATTCAATTCTTTTGAAACTGAAGGCATTGTCCTTTTGACTTGATTATTAAAATTTGAATTCAAAGTCAGGCTATTGGCAGTGGTTCTTGGCCAAGTGAACTCATGTCCTGCCAAGAAATCTTTAGTGTCCCTCGAAATTTTATTTTCTTCTGTTCCAGCAATCGTTTTTCATAGATTTGTACATTGTCCAGTACCCGTTCCAAGCCCTGTTCTACATAGGGCCCTGGATACTTAGGTACAATCTCTTTGTGCTGCTCAGTTACAATTTTAAACAGATTGTCCTCTTCCGGTTGAAAGAAATCATTAAGCAGTTTCATGTAATTCATACTTAATTCAAGGTTAAGCTGTTGCCACTTATATAATAAGCCGGGGTAAGTATTACCTGTTGTAGGCATCTTTAAGATGCGCAGTCCGCGTGGTACAATTTTTCTGGATAACAAACTTCAAAATGATAGCGCTGCAATCACATCCTTTTTAACTTGGTTAAATTCAATTCCAAGTTATCAAGTGCCTCGGTTAACCCCAAAAGCTGTTCTTTATCAGTCAATATATTGTCATCACCTTCCGATACTTCATAATACATTAACGGATTCTCTGTTCCGGAAATGGCATTAAGAAAACGTTCCGGTGCTTGTACATCCTTCCTGCGAGACTCTGGATTATAAGGTAGTTCAGTTGTAGTAGTTTGAGTATCTGCCATGTTTCTACGGAGCTGGCAAATGAATAAAACAAATAAGAAATACAGCAAACAGTAGCAACTCCCTTCAAACAAAAGCTCCAAGGATGCAATAACAAAGTATAATATAACTATCCAAAGTACAAGTAGCATCCAGGGAACCACCAAGGCAGCATGTTATAATACGTATGAATAAGTAGAAATAACGTCTGTTAAACTATAAAATCAAAGGCGACTGGTAAACGATCAACCATTTATTATATTATATGTATTAGTCCAGTACTAATTAGAGTCCATAGTTTGAATATGATTCAATTATTATTTAAAATGGCTTTAAAAAGTTTGAATATGAATAATTCATGATTTTATATTATATTATATTATTTTATATTATATTTGATTGTAGGTCTTGATCATAAGGAAAAGTTGTTATGAAGTCTTTAAGTGTTCCGAAATGAATAAATCATGACCTTACATCATATTGAATTGTATACTTTGAATTAGAGGAAGTGATGTAATTAATTTTAAATTAGCTTAGGTTATTTAAATGGTTCAGTAATTATTGTTGTAAGTCTGAAGAAGCCCTAGAGGTGAAAGCGCTTACTGTTTTTTAATAAATGGTTGATCGTTTACCAGTTGCCTTTGATTTTATAGTTTAACAGACGTTATTTCTACTTATTCATATGTATTATAACGTGCTGCCTTGGTGGTTCCCTGGATGCTACTTGTACTTTGGATAGTTACATTAAAAATGGTAAGCTGGTAATACTGCAATAGGGAATGGATGGCAAACTGAAAACAGATTCATAATTACTAGGCATCTCATCCAAAGGAGGACATACTCAGGACTGCAGCACCCCACCCCCTGTAAAATACAACACAGTATCAGCCCTCCATCTACATGCTGTGGGAGTAGAACCCACAGCCTTCTGCATCAAACGGAAGCATACTACTTAATGTGCTACTGACACCAGTTTTAAACCCTATACCACAATTGTGATACCATTTGCTAAACAAAACAGTTGCACATTGTAAATAGATTTAGCATTAGCAGCAGTAAACTTATCGTCCCTTGAAATCTGCAGTTCCTTGAACATGCACTTGAAACTCAATTCCTTGAAAAATGCATCTGAAACTCAGTTCCTTGAAAGATGCAACTTGGTAGTTGGATTTAGGGTCATTTCCTGTAACTAAGATACAGGGTTTGAGCCTAAGTAAATTATTAACCAACTGCTATCTTTAACTAGGGCATTTCACTCTCACACACAGACACCTCAACCTCTTAGTGCAAGAAATCTGGAAAAAGCATAACATAAATAGCAACATATTATAAATATTGCTCTCATGAACTTAAAAAATTGCTAGAATAACAGGAATTCTGTTAGTATGCATTTTTCTAAAGGATGTGAATGAAGTCTGAAACTCAAATGTTTGTTATTATTTAGTAACTTCAGTTCTTTTTATGAGGAACAGAGTAAAATATGAGGCAAAAATCTGGACAGTTGAGAGGTATGTTACCTACCTACCTCTCTCTCTCACACACACACACACACACACACACACACACACACACACACACACACACACACACACACACACACACACACACACACACACACCATACCTCTCTACCTCTTAGCACAAAAAAATCTTGGCAAATCCAAAAATAATAGGGGGTAAAGCCCCAAAACTAGGGACAAAGTTAAATATTGCTCTCACAAACTTATGAAGTTGTTAGAATAAAAGGTATTGTGTTATCATTAATTTTTCTGAAGGATATGAAGTCTAAAACTCAAATGCCTGCCATTATGTAGTGACTTCTGCCCCCAGTGATTTGCCAGATTAAATCCAGAAAACCAAAAAGTTTTATGAGGAATAACTAAAAATATGAGGCAAAAATCTGGTCATTCTGTGAAAATCTGGAGAGTTGAGAGACACCTCCCTGCCTCTTTTACACACACACACACACACACACACACACACACACACACACACACACACACACACACACACACACACACACACACACACACACACACACACACACACACATACACACACACCTACTTCTTACACACACACACACACACACACACACACACACACACACACACACACAGCTACCTACCCACTTACTACACACATACAAACCTACCTACCTACCTACCACTTAAATAAGCACACAAACCTACCTCTGGCTTTTCCGTTCGTGGTTCGCATGTCAAACATCTTCTGGCATTCAAATTCCATGTGCACAGAAGATGAAGATGTAAACAATAGGTTGCACAGACACAGAAGACAAAAATAGGTTGCACACACCTGTCATAGGATTATAGGAAGTTACTAGGCCATTGGTCCTGATGCTCTTATTAGCCTAGCCAAGAGTTTAGCCCATGTTTAGACAAGTCAGCATCCAAAGCCCCTGTCCAACAGGGACAGAGGTGGAATCCCATGGGTGTATTTTCTGTTTCTCATCCAGTTATCCACGTTGCGCTTAAAAAGGGATAATGAGGTACTCTGCTTGATGTGGAGAGGGAGTCTATTCTACAGATGGGGAGTCTCTGGGACACACATCTGTCCCGCCAACAAGTCTTATTGATGTCACCAACCAGGTTGAGGTTGTGTGTGGGTTACTCGAGTGGAGCTTGCCTTTTGGATATGCAGCAGTCCAATCAAGGTGGGGTCTGAGATTGCTTTGTATGCCATATAGAGGTCACCTCTGAGGAGTCTGTATGAAAATGAGTAGAGGGACAGGGATTTTAGCCTATCTGTGCAGGGTTGATGGTTGAGACCCTGGATTCTCCTGGTGAGGAAACTTTTTGGTCTCTCCAGCTGCTACATGTGCTTTGCGCTGTACATGCAGAAGGGGGTGTGGTACTCAGTAATTGGCCTTATAAGGGGAAGAATACAAGGATGTTATGACCTCCTTGTCCCTGGATGGCATACCCTTACTTATGAGGAGGGCTATGGAGAAAGATTTCCGTACAACGGAAGCAACATGGTGGTCAAAAGTCAGGTTGCTATCAACCTGGGTGCCCAAATCCCTCACAACTGATTGTGTGCTTATGAAGTTGTTATTAATATGATAACATGTGGGGACATCACTCTCCCCAAAGGGGATGATGATGCATTTTTTGGCATTCAGCTTGAGGCCATGTTTCTGGCACCAATCATTTGTTTGGGTGAGACCCTCTTGGAGGATGTCCACATCATTTGGGGAATTGATGACCATGCCCAGCTTGCAGTCATCTGGAAACTTGGTCAGCCATAGCCCACTGGTTTTGGCCTGCACCTCAGAGAAGTATATCCCAAATAACAGAGACTGATCCCTGGGGCACGCTGCTCGTTACGGGTCTAGTGCTTGAGGTGGCTTCCCCTATTTTGATTAGGTGGGTACTATAAGTCAGCCAGTTTGCTATCCATCTGGTAACATATGGATTGATGCCTAGTTGAGAGAGTTTATCTATTATGCCCAAGTGGGGAATAGTGTCAAAGGCTTTGGCCAGGTCAAGGTAAGCAGTGTGCACCATCTTTCCCTCGAACATGGCTTTGGTGACTGTCTTAAAGAAGTTGGGATTTAACAGACATGACCTCACCTTGACAAAGTCAAACTGTGTGAGGTTGAATGTTTGGAGGTTGCCAATGTCCCTGTTAATAAGGTCCATGATAATCTGTTCCATGGCCTTGCAGATCAGGCTAGTTAGGCTGATGGGTCTATAACTTCCTGGATTGGTGAACACTTCACCTTTGTGTAAAGGGATGACAGTGGCTGTCCTCCACTCAGCTGGGACAAAGCCGGTACTCAGGCTTTGGTTAAATAGGGTGCCTAATGGTGCTGCAGGTTTATGCCTGAGTTCATACAGGATGCAGCCTGGGATGTTATTGGGTCCCATGGAGGCTGTATTTTTTGCCTTTGAGAGGGCAGTGATGACCTGTTCCCTAGAGATAAGGGGAGGGGGGCAGGTACTGGGGATGTCCTGATTTACTGATGGGGGGACAGAACAGTGATGTTTTCACTGAATCTGTCAGCCAGTAGGTTGGCTATATCTACAGCATTTGTGTATGTGGTGTCCTTGATCTCCAGTTCTGAACAGATCTGGGTGCTTCCTTTGGTAATGTGGACATACGTGAAGAAGGCCTTATGATTGTCTCTAGTAGATGCGGTCAATTTCAACTTGAAGTTGGCTTTAGAGGATTTCACTAGTGCTCTTACTTGCTTGTTCAGGCTAAGGACAGATTGCTTCCAATTGGGCACCTGCTCCGTCCTGGTCCTGGACAGCAATTTTTTTTTTCCTTCTGTTATATAGCTTATTTATTGCAGATGTCCACCAGACAGGTTTACTCTTCCTTGCTGAGGATGATTTTGTCCTGTCGGGTATTCCTGATTCAATGCATCTGTATAAATGTTTGTACAGTACTTTGGTGTAGATTTGGACATTGGAGCCAGTTCCTACAGAGGGGGGCTGTGAAGTTGTTTATAACATCCCTCAGGAGGTTGTAATCAGCTTTGGATAAGTTTTTTTTTGTTTGGCCCTAGCTAGAAGGGGGTCAGGGGAGATGGTGACTTCAAAAGTGACTGCTTTATGGTCGGATCTTACGAGGGAGGATGATACTGTAGGGTTGCGGCAGTGGTTGCTCATGTTGGTTAATACCAAGTCCAAGATATTATCACCTCTTGTGGGGGTATCGACTAGCTGTTCCAAGGCATTTGCATCAATAAAATCAAAGAATCTCTGGGTATTTGTGTTTTGTCATGAGTAGTTTTTCCAATCTATGGCCGGGTAGTTAAAAGTCGCCCAGGATCACAGTAAAGGGTTGAATCTTGATAGCTTCAAAGAGGCCCTGATAAGTGGAGTGGGCATCTTGAGTCAAATTTGGGGGCCTGTAGCTAGCTATGATTTGAATAGGGGTCTTTTCAACGGTTAACTGCATCTGGAGTGTCTCCTGTGCATCATACTGTTTGACCAGCCTGGAGGTGTGTGTGTCTTTAATACATATTGAAACTCCACCTCCTTTGGCTTTGCTGCCCACAGTTTGGGGTCTGAATGTATGATAGGATGAAAAATCAGGTAAGGCTGAGATGTCACTTCCGTGCGACTGGATGCAAAGGGAGTGAAGGGTGTGAAGGTTGTTCTTCTTAAAAAAGTACACCCTTAAAAAAACTTATTTTTTAAATTAAATAAATAAATCTCCCAGCCAGCAGCCCCTCCCAGCCAGTGATTGTTTTGGTCACCTAGTGCTGGATATGACTCTGATCCCCAATATCCTTCTACTCCCACATTTGAACACTCTTCCCCTAAACCCTTTGCAAACTTAATCCCCTGGTAGTCTCATTTAATTTAATTCAGTCTCCATCTTCCTGGGCTCCTTGCTATACACATACTAATCTCATATCTTGAATCTATCAGTCTTAGCTGTTGCACCCATATACTTCTGCAATGCCTATACAGTATCCTTTCTTACCTTGCCTTATTATGCATCCTCCCATATTCTCCTCTGACATCCTTCTCCCATAAAATCCATTCCAGATCTTTCTCTCTCCTCCTGCCCCTTTAAGCACTGCATGAAATCTATGTTTGCAATATATTTTCTAAACAAATCACCCCCCCCCCACTTCTTCCTTCTCACTCTAATACATCTCCTTCATTCACCACCCCTTTCCAGATAAACTGTCACACACTTTTTGAATTTCCTCTATTACCTTCTGCTGTGGCTATATCTGAATACATCTCCCAAAATACGTGCCTTAGGGCATGACTTAAATGCAAACGAAATCAAAACTTCCCCTCAAGCTGTTAACTTTCCCTGCCAACCCTTTCATGCAGAATGACCCATTTTATATCCCTTATGTCTCTACTCATCCCAAAAACCTGCAATCCCAAGTATTTTTCACCACCTGCTTCCTACAGTCAATCAATTTGTTCCCTAATGCCATATCCTATATTTCATATCACTGATTTTTCAGGGTGGAATCATAAACCTGACTCAATTCCAGGGTCTGAAAAGGCTTGGGGTATGCCCAGTAGTTGTTTTTGCACATTTTGCTATAACAGCATAAAACTGTCTGCAAAAACATATACCCTGCTATTAACCTCCCCCCTCCATTCTTTTTCCAATAATATCTTCTCTCTTTGCACCAACACCTCACCATTAATAAAAAAAAAAAACTGGGGACAAAGGATATGGATCCCATCCTACCAAATGTATCTCAGGATATATTTGTCAAGAACTACTCATTAAGCCCATTTTTTTCTGTAACCCCCCACTAATACACAGTCTTCCAGAGAACTGTATACAAGGCCTTAACATCTTGCAACCATCTGTTCTATCTTACAGTTTGCCCTAAAATTTCAAATATAAATTCCCATCACATACAATCAAATGCTTTTTGATAGCCATGAGTACCACCACTGCTTTTCCACTTACTTTCTTCTCAGCCCAATCTGTAAAATGTATTAACACCCTCCAATGGTCAGATGATAATCAGCCTTTGACAAAAAACACCTGCTCTGTGCCTATGACTTTGGTAAATATCTCTCTAACCTAGCAGTTAATATTCTACCAAATATTTTCGGACCCACATATTCTCAAAATCTTTTTTGTCTCTTTTTTGTTTATATAAGATCATAACTAAGACTTCAACCATTGACCTAGAAAGGTGTGCTTCACCTAAGACTCAGTTGAAAGCCCCCATCAATGTGGCCCTAGTCACCAGACCCACTCTCTTATAAAAGTCAATCAGGAATCCACCTAGTTCCCCAGCTTTCCCACCTCTGAGATGACAGGTGGCATCCATCACCCCTTCCTTAGCCAACTTTCTGTGTACTTCCTTCATTTCCTCAACACCAAAGATTTTTCTCCAACATACAAAATATCCATGTCTTGTACAATATAACTATACAAGTCATATAGAATATGATCTAAAAGTTTCCCTTATCTCCCAGTTTGACTTTCTCTTACCCCTTTTACGTTTGACTTTGTGAATCCATGCCTCTTCCCTTTACACCTTTGTCTACCACACCAATTAAAATTTTAATATTGTGTTCACTTCTAACCCATCATCCTGTTCCCTCCTTGCCAATTCCACACTAATCTTAGTCTCATCCACAGCTTTTAACTTTTATTTCAAATATTTCTTCCTTCTCATGTTCATTTCCCATCCTTTCCATCCACTGCCTCCCTTGAATATATCACAGATATCCAGCCCTTTTGCCTTCATGTCACATAATCTTCTCCTTTCTACCCATTAACCACCCTCTCCAGGCCACCCTAATTTCATCCTATTCTCCAGTTCTTATACCAGCTTACTTGACATCTCCAGTACTTCTTTTATCATATCCTGAATTCACTGCATATTTTCCCCATCCACAAATGCCCAAGATTCATCCCTCCCATTTGTGTTTCTACTCTCTCACACACTGTTTTTACTAAAACATTGTCTGAAATCTTGTGCTTTGTACATTTAATTTATTTTATTTCGCCAAGTGTTTCTATCTATCCCAGTCTGCTTATCTGCAACTTCCTTTTGCTCAAAAATGTAAAACAATTCATATATTGCATCAGTTCCATGTAGATATCTATTAACCACAAACTTTCCATACTTTTCCACAGTTTCATCTGACATTTCTTATGAAAATTAACTGCCCCAAACAGTCTATCTCATCTTGCTTCCAACACTACATTAAAATCACCACTACTGAGATTCTGTATCCTACCTGTTTTAACCTAGCAAGATAATCTGTCTTGTTCTTAAAAATGCAATGGTCATCCAAATTTAGTCCATAAAAAGAAATAAGTCCTACTCCCCAATCCTCTCTTTCCCATTTCCCAACCATCCACATACCTTCAGCATCAATTTACATTTTCTACTCCTTCCATCTCTCTTTCTTCTTCATCAGAATGCGTATTTCCCTTTTCCTTCCCCTTTCACACAACCTACACCCAACCGTGTATACACCTTTTTCAAACTTTTTGATGGTCTTTTAGTTTACTTTAAACTCTTGCAGAAATATTATGTGTATCCTCCCTAGTTTAGCAAAAAAAAAATAAATCTGTTTTAATTGGATTATTAATCTCTTTTACATTCCAGGCCCAAGTAACCTCTCCCCACCTCCTTCCTTACATCCTTCTGCCACTCTGTTGGAGCTAAGCCTCAAGGGCCTTTATACTCTCCCAACCAATACTCTCCCTAGGCAGGCCTGGACGCCAGACGTCATGCCTCACCTGTGTCTGAATAGTTAGCATTCTCTACCTCTACTCCTGGTCTCACCAATTTTGCTCCTCCCCTTCCAGATCCTTGCCCTGATCATCTGACCTATTTCCCTTTCTAGTGTTTATATCTCCTGGGCTAATAGTAGAACAACCCTCTCTCATTACTAATGTTTACATTACCCTCTTTTACATCGCCTACCAACTTCCACATCCTCACCTTTATATGACACCCTTACTTAGTTTACAAGTAGCAATAATAAACACCTTAAATAATATATGGAACAAGAACACACCACCCTCCTCCCTCATTAATCTCCTTTCCCTCGCTCCTGTGTCATGTCTAACATCAAAGGTGTAACAAAATGAACAAA
This sequence comes from Protopterus annectens, assembly GCF_019279795.1. Lineage (NCBI taxonomy): Eukaryota > Metazoa > Chordata > Ceratodontiformes > Protopteridae > Protopterus > Protopterus annectens. The sequence goes on from NC_056725.1 coordinate 1,626,147,016, forward strand.
ATAAAGCATAGCAAACCAGAGTAATATATTAAACTATTGCTCCTTTAGTCATTTTTGTCTTATTTTCTAGCTAGATAGATGTGACTTCTTCTGTCTGCATTCACCCTACAACTATCAGAACACGTTCCTATAATATGCAACTTGAACATTCCATCAGTTATACAGTATTTAGAGCAGTTATTTAAACAGAAAAAAATATCCTACAGATACAGTTAAGTCTAAAATGATCCCCCACTCTATTCTGACCCTCTAACATTTAGAGTAGAATGTATCAGAGCAGTTCATCCTCTCTCCCCCCTCCAAGTCCCTTTACTCTTGCATTGCTAATAAATATGTGCTAGCACACATATTTTCTCTATAATCATCATCTCATTTTAACATCTGATACAAACCAACACATTTTAAAAGAATAAACCAAAGCTGAAACTAACTGGTCAAATATGAACAAATAAGAAAGCTTTACATAACTCTTGCTGGATGATCAACCAGCCATAGAGCATGTCAAGTTCCCCTATTGTATGTTGACTTCTGTCCTTGTGCATCATGCCCTTCCCACTGTGTTTCAAATGCCATAACTCCATTATACTTCATACAAGTCCTTCTGTCCTTCCAAACATTGTAAGTCCCAATGATCTTTATACTTTTCATCTGATCCCATATGCGGGAACTACCAGAAATGACCTCTTCTTCCTTCAATTTCTCTTGGCCTTCATTTCACAAATACTCCACAGGTCAAGATGTGGAGCTTTGGACAAATAGCTGCAAGCAGAAAAAAGACAAAAGGAAAACAAACATGTAAGTATAACATAATATAGGTTCATAGGTTCATACTAGGCTATCTGCCCTGGGGCAATTATAAGCCTAGCCCGATTCTGTATGGCTTACGCCACCCCTTGATTTGAGTATACTGTGCCCTTTTTAAGGTTTAGTTTACTGTGCCTCTGTCTAATACTGACACGGGAGTAATCCCTGGGACAAACCTATGATCCCCCATCCACCTGTTGAGATTCTTCTTGAAGAAATTCAGTGAGGTGCTCTGCCTCACATGAACTGGAATTCTATTCCAGAGCGAAGGGAGCCTCTGGGTTATGAACCTGTCCCTCCAGCAAGTTCTATTTATTTCTGTGCTGAGTTTCAAGTCCCTCGAGCGTGTGATACTTTTGGGGTCTTTCTAATTGCTGCAGGTGTCGGGGAAGGTACATCCCAAAAGGGGCATTGTATTCTATGATGGGCCTGATGAGGGATGAATAAAGGGGCACGATTACCTCTCTTGATCTAGATGTGAAACCCTTTGTGATGAGGTGGGCTATGTAGAAGGTCTTTCTAACCACTTTGGCAATGTGGTTTTCAAAGGAGAGATTGCTATCAACTTGGGTCCTCAGGTCCCTAATAACTTTCTCTGTACTTAATGGGTTTCTGCCTATGTGGTAATTTGTGGGCACATTGTTTTTGCCAAAGGGTATAACTATACATTTTTTGGCATTTAGCTTTAAACCATGGCGCTGGCACCAGTTATCTGTCTCTGTGAGACCTTTTTGAAGGATATTTGTGTCAGCTGGAGAGTTGATTATGGCGCCCAGTTTACAGTCGTCTGCGAACTTGGTAAGCCATAGTCCTCCCACATTTGCCTGTACCTCGGAAAAGTATATACCGAACAAGAGTGGTCCCAGGACAGAACCCTGTGGGACGCCACTTGTGACCGGTTTCGAGTCTGATATGGCTCCAGCAACTCTCACTCTGTGGGATCTGTCTTTGAGCCAGTTTGTGACCCATCTTGTGACATAGGGGTTTATATTTAAGCTGGATAGCTTATCTATGATGCCCAAGTGGGGTATTGTGTCAAATGCCTTTGCAAGGTCCAGATAGGCTGTGTGGACTACCTTCCCTTCATCTATGGCTTTGGTGACTGTTTCGAAGAAGTCAACCAGGTTCAAAAGGCAGGATCTGCCCTTGACAAAGCTGAACTGGGTAGGATCTAGTGTCTGCAGGTCCCCAATGTCTTTGTTTATGAGCTCCATGATGATCCTCTCCATAGCCTTGCAGACTAAGCTAGTCAGGCTTATGGGGCGATAGTTTCCAGGGTCCGTAGAGGCTCCACCTTTGTGGAGTGGGACCACTGTTGCTGTATGCCATTCTGTGGGCACATATCCTGTAGTGAGGCTGAGATTGTATAGCTGTTTTATTTGAGGGATTAGTTCCTCTTGGAGTTCATGTAGGACGCAACCTGGGACACCAACTGGTCCCATGGAAGCAGTGTTTTTTGCTTTGGAGAGGGCAGCCTTCTCCTGAGCATCAGAGATGCTTGGGAGGCAGCCCTCTGCCGGGATAGATACTTGCTCTTTTGGGGGGGGGGGTGGAGAAGTTTGCACTGAACCTGTCTGCCAGGATATTGGTGATGTCTGTGGGTTCAGTGTATTTTTTGTCATTTAGAATCAACTCAGAACAAGTCTGGGAGTTGCATCCCAGGTTTCTAACATAACTGAAAAAAGCCTTATGATTGTCTTTGGTGTCCTGTGCAATTTTTCTCTTTAAGCTGGCCTTGGAGGATTTTATGAGGGATCGTAATTTTTTGCTAGTACTGATCAGAGATGCCTTCCCTATTAGGGATTTTGCTCTATCATGTAGCAGCTTCCTCCTTCTGTTGTACAGTTTATTTATGGCAGGGGTCCACCAGACTGGATGCCTGCCTTTGGATGATTGGGTCTTGGTTTTGTTTGGGATAGCATGATCCATGCATTCCTGGAGATGTCTGTAGAATGCGTTTATATAGGATTCTGCAGTTTGGGCCGTAGTTTCCACTGGCCCTGGGGCCTTGAAGGATTCCACTTCAGTTTTGAGAAGTGAGAAGTTAGCTTTTGAGAAGTTTTTCACTGTGGTTTTCTGGGCTGGGGGTGGGGTCAGGATGTGGACATCCAGTGAAATTAATTTATGGTCCGATCATACCAATGAGGGATATACTTCTGGTGTGGAGCATAGAGTCCCCATGTTGGTAATGATCAGGTCTAGTATGTTGTCCCCTCTTGTGGGAGTGGTGACTAGTTGTTCCATAGCATTTGAGTTTATAATTTCCAGGAACCTTTGGGCTAAGGTGCTGGGGCTTGAGTAGTGCTCCCAGTCAATGTTTGGGTAGTTGAAGTCGCCCAATATAATGGTGTTCTGAGAGATCTTCATGTTCTCCAATGTTTTCAGGAAAGCCGAGTGGGATTCCTGACTTTGAGAGGGTGGTCTGTAGGATGCTATAAACTGAAAAGCAGCCTTGCCCACTGTTAGTTGCACATGGATGGTCTCCGATACTTTGTGCAATGCCACTAACCTGGAGGTGTGGATATCCTTGATAAATATGGAAACTCCCCCTCCTTTTGTGGTTCGGTCCTGGTTTTGGGGCCGAAAAGCATGATATGAGGTATAGCCTGGTAGTGCTGGGGTGCTCTCTGGAGCCTTGAACCAGGTTTCTGTCACTGCACAGACATCGATGTTCTCCATACTGAGGAGAGCTTCGAGTGCGTGCCTCTTGAGGTTAAGACTTCTGGCATTTAGCAGCATTACCCTTAGTTTCTTGTTCCTTGTGCTGTCTATGGGGGTGGGTTTGACTTTTGAGCCTTGCCTAAAAAAGGCACTGTGGGGGTGGCAAGAGCCTTTGCCAATATCCGAAAGCCCATTTCCTTACTCAGTTCAAGTTCTCATTACCTTCATTCATTCAAATGCCTTTTGTATTTTCAGACTATTGTAAAATTCATCTCACCCACTGATTCATTCATTACCTTTCCCCAAAAATACTTCATTGCCTTGATCAGAATAAAAATCACCCTCAAAGGAAGAAATAGACAAATTACTTAAGTTCAGTTCATCTGAAAACTCTGATGCTGTCACCAATACATCTCACTGATAACAGTTCTTAACTCTGTAACCAAAGACCACTTAAACTGTTCCTTCAGGCCGATTTTCCTACAAAGTCAAAATTATTCCAGTTCCATTCCATTCCAAGTTGGTAAAAACTGTAGGCAACAACTAGATCCCTTTAAATGGTAAAGTTTTAGCATCATTACTTAAAATCAGAAAAGAGTACACGAAAAGTTGAACATAACTAATATCTTCATTTTCTTCTCAGACATCAGACCCAAAAAGAATCTCTTAATAGTAAACTCAGCTCATAAATTATTTTTGGGTCTCAACCCTAATTCATTTTTAAAATGTAATTTGTCTTAATTGAATGGATCAGTAGTTGAAGTGACTGGAATCATGGCTTTAGTTTTGGTCTCCCTGAGAAGGCAACATAACAGAGCACTAAGGAGAATAACATTTTTTCCATATTTCACTGCTCCATATGTGATTGTGTTTGTAGGTCGTGCTGGAGAAGTGGCAGGTTTTGTGCCTCCATAGCTGTCTGTATTAACATAGTATAATACAACTATGCCACGCCTTTGTCTGTAGCTGTTATCCTACTAGTCCCAGTAATACAGAGTGTACAATTCTGTGCCATGTGTTTGCAAGTGTTTGCATGTCTACAGGATGCAGTAGGCAGCAGAGGGTGGAAAGTTTTGGGCCAGGTGGAAATGATGGCCTACTGCAGGCACTTAGAATAAATGGATGACACCTGTTTGGGAGAGGGGTACTGACCAGCCTTTATAGCAGCAGGTGTGGCAGACAGTGGGACATGACATAAGTGCTGTATGGGCTGCAGCTGCATTGTGCAACAGTGTAGCAAGTATGTTACTGACGGTATGACATGCCAAAGGTTAAGTGTGTATTCCATTGCAACTAAATTATCAGCTATGGTTGGGGAAGGGTCCCTGGGAGCAGAACGCTGACAGAGCAAGGGAAGTTTTTATTTGATTATATATCATTTGTTGATATGGTTAGCCCCACTAGGCAAGTGGCTTCTTTTTAGTGGAGACCAGAAGTTGTATTTATACTAACTAGGGAAATTTGGTGAGGGCATCAATGAAATTTCCACACTCTTTTCCTCTAGGTGGCAGTAGAGGGCTGTAACTAGAGTAAAGTTGGTGAAGAGTGTTCGGAGCAACATGAAGGAGAATATTGCTGGAGAAGTGTCTGAGTGCAGATATACCCAAGGTGACCAACAGTCCCTGTTTTTCCAGGACAGTCCCGGTTTGGAAGTCTCTGTCCTGGAACCCCAAACATTGTCTTTGGGACACAGAAATGTCCCAGTTTAGACCGCTCAGTCTGAATGGTGACCTGGCTTCCCGGGGCAGCCAGTCCCACTGATTTCCTATCCTGAGCAGCTCTGGGGACTTTGTGATTTTTTGGGGGATGTCATTGGATATGGGATAAGTTTGAATGCCTTCACCTTGGCAGGAGCCTTCCATGCTCTGCCACCATCCGTCACTCTCTCCAGGACTTCTCTCATGGGGTGCTCTGCCTGACCCCACTCACTCAGGCAGGAGCTTTCCAGGTCCCACACCCATCTACCGCACCCTTACTGACTTCTGTCAGGGCTGAACCCTACAGGCCTCCCCTTCGACCTGGCCAAGAGACCTTCCCCAGCTGTGCCCCCCCCCCATGTCAGGGGTCTCCACCACCTCTATGTCTCCTGCAGGCTGCCAAATCATGTCGGATTGCTCATGCCCTCAGACCTTCCCATCCACCCATCCAGAACTCCCCTCAGCGACTGAGGGGCAGATCCACTCTCACGAAGGCTTCAGAGTCCCCCTGCTTTCCCATCCACAGCAGCTCTGGGGACTTTAAGATCTTTCAAGGATACCATCAGTTATGGGGTGAAGTTGGATGCCTTTGTCCCAGAAGGAGCTCTCCAGGCCCCTTTGCCATCCGCCCTGGTGCTTCCTCAAGGATTTCCATCATGGGGAGCTCTGCCTGATCCCTTTCACCTAGGCAGGAGCTCTCCAGGCCCTGCAGCTGTCCACCAGTCACATCCTTAAGGACTTCCATTGTGGGGAGCTCTGCCTGACCCCCTTACCCAGCATTGCCACTCTCTGCCTCTCTGCCCCTTCCAGACTTCCTTCCAAGAGGGGACATGGTCCATACCCCCCTCACACAGTCGGGAGCTGTCCTGTCACTATCAATTTCCACCTCTCTCTCCCTTCCAGACTTCCATCGGGATGGACCCCCTCCAGGCTTAAACGTCTACCCAGGAGAGAGTGCTCTTTTACAGGGTTACATATCTCCTGACTGCTGCTAAATCATGCAGTGTTGCACATGCTCTTGGAGATTCTCAGGGGATCTTCCCAGCCTCATGGGCTGCAAAGTCTCAGACAGTCCCTCATCCAGACTTCTGTGACACTGGTTCTCCCCTTTGCCTTGCACCTATGACTTTCAAACTTGCAGGGGAGATAGTCCTGGCTCTCCCCATCTCTGCACATTTTGCAGCACACCTCAGACTCTCTCCCCCATGGTGCCAGGTGCTGATGAATGTGCATTGCTTCAAGCCTCCTGTCATGTGGCCTCTTGCGTCCTGGGTACTGCCGTTCACAGAATGGCATCCCCACAGTGCTGGGTGAAGGACAGGAGGCCAACCTGCCAGCTCTGGTGCAAGATGAAATGGCGGTCCTATCTCCACTCCCATGGGGGCTGGGAGAATGGGATTACAGACCTGGCTTCTCGGGGTGGCCCTCAAGTGCCCCAGTTTAGGTCCTGTAACAAAATGGTCACCTTGGATATACCAGCATATAAAATTAAAGTTATGGTGATAGAGGGAGGTAGTCTAGAGACAGAAAAAATTATGCATATGATTGAGGCAGATGAACAGAGGAACCAGATGATGAATCAATAATTTCTTGACGCAAAACTATAGATAAATGTGTGCAGAATCTGTTGATAATAAAACTGTGACTGTTTTTTAAAGGGCTTCTGTATAAGAATCTGCTGATGTTAAAATTGAGACTACGTTTGGTGTTACTGATAATTCAGAAAGTATAGCACACTGTCACAGTAAAAGATAAACTCCTGAAGTGTCTGTGCAACAATACTTTGTGGGTTATAATGATTTAGTTGTTCTGGGGGCTGAAGAGATGCAACAACTGAAGAGGAATGAGCAGAAACCAGACCGTGACCTTGGGGCATCCATTTAATCACTTAGCAATAGTGCAGGCAGCAAAAGAAATGAGGAGACTGGCTATGAGAATATTGCAAAAGGAATGGGACTTCTGTAGATAGGTATCTTGTTTGTGACACTGTTCTGCCTTTGGGCTTCAATTTTAAATACATTAGGGCTATGCCACATTTATAAAGTGAAGCCGTTTTATAAATAACACTTGAAAGCTATGCATTGGCAGAGAAATTTGTAAGACTGTGTGATGCTAAAAGTTTTTTTTTTTTATGAGCTGTAGAAGAACTATATTTTTTCATACAAGAACTTTAATTTAGGGAAAAAACTGACTGCAGTTTAGAACTGCTGATATTGAAGAAATGACTTTGAACAATGTTGCCATGCTATACGTGAAATTAAAGACAGCACACAGTGACAGAAATGTTAGGGATGAGGCATGGGGGTAAGGGCTGAAATGGATGAGAAAGAAGAAGATATTGGCAAGTATAATATTGTTGAACAAAGGAGAAATGTGAAATATTGGGATTTGCTGAAAATGTTTTTTTTTATTGGTGGGGGGGGGTGTCTTTGTTGCTTTTTTTTTCTCTTTTTTTTGTGGGGAAGACAATAATTTCAAGAATGTCCAAAGAAGAGATATATGTAATGCCACAGAAAGATGGAATTCAGTTAAACAAATTGTGGCATAAGATGTAGAACATGGAATGAATCAGGCCATTTTTAGTTCAACAGTCCAATGTTACTAGAGCAAGAAGAAAGTTTACAAAAAAGAAACAGCAATAAATACTGTGGGTCAGAGTGAAAACAGGGAAGGGGGCATTGAATAATGAGGAGGTGGAAGAAGAAATGTTAAGTGACACTGAAGATGATGAAGAAGGGCTGAGTAAGGAGGAAGGGAGTGCAGAAAGTGAGTAGAGGATCAGGAAGTGGAACAAGTGCATGACATTCGTACAATAAATAAATCTGAAGTATTACCAAAGGGTATACAGGAAGGAGTAGATAAAATGAAGGAAGAAGAGGTGAATTTGATAGAACTGTCTGTCTTTCGGCTTTTCTCCGTTAGGGTTCGCCACAAGAGGAGTCTAGGCCTGCAATATGACTGCTGTTTAATGTTGAGAAACAGAAAATAGCTGTAGACATAGTCTGTTTTAAATGTAAAAAAGGGGTCTCATAGCTGGACTTTGATCTAGAGCTAGTAATGTTGTTATACCTGTGAAAAGTATAGCCTCTGAAAATCATGCTATTAATGATGTTAGGTCTATGGAATGCAATAATTTATCTGTACCACTGCAAAGTTAATTAAATGCAGTGTCTTAATTGATGGCAAAGAGCTGCAATGGCGACTTGATACAGGCAGTATGGTCATGCTGATAAAGGCGCAGTATGTGAATAATAAGAAAACTATTAATAACAAAGCACTTGAATTTGTATGCATTTGTGGAGATAACAAACAGTATTACTCAGCTAGAGCTATAGATAGTTCATATCATTATGCTATAGTACCCAGTTTAATATATAACATGATAAAATGGAAAGGTTTCCCCACTTGTTTTTGCTCCTCCTGGCTGACCATCAACTGTCCCCAAAGTCTCTTTTCATGCCCTGTGTCTACATGTCTCTCATGATTGAGGCAGCTGTGGCAGCATTGTATTGCTGCCAAGGAGTGTTTTCCTCCCCTCACTTCTCCTTCTGTATGTGTACTCATAATGTCCAGGGCTAGGCATTCAATGGAACATGCTGCTGTATTGTCCCACCTGTGCAGTGATTCAGACAATGCCCCTGCCACCCTAAATACACTGCCTCCTGCATACCCCTGTCTCTGCAAGGGATTAGCCACAAGGTAGGCTCAAGTACACAGCCTCTCTTACCAGGATGGGCGTAAGCATCCTCCCTTTTCCAGTACCTCAGGTGACCAAGTTGCTAATTCAACTTGGGTCACATGGGCCACAGCCAGGGCTTTATCCCCTATGACATGGTGCTGGGTGTGTTTTCCCTATTTTAAAGATTTCCGGAAGCAATTTGAAGAAAGTAGTCCTTTTGATAAACCTCTTTATTAGTGGGGAAAGGAGAACCAGCAAGTAAATAAGTCTACAGATGTACTTCTGCCTAACTTGACAAAAGTCAGGGAAAACACTAGACATTTATAAGAGTGTATAAATACAGCAAAGATTAATACATAGTATTAGAAAGCCCTAAAGGCACAAATAGTTGATTAAGGATACAAAGAGAAGAACCAACACCATTTAAAGAGATACATTAGAAGAGATCTACAACAGAGCAGAACAAGAAGGACAAAACTTAGGTAGGTTGGAAAATATGAAAGGGAATGAAGAAACTTACACAGTAAAACATTGCATCCTGATAATGTTGTAAAGCAGGGAAAAGTGGTATCACTGCAATCTGAAAGTGTTTCAAAACACGGGCTTTTATTTTATTTAATGTATTCACTTATTTATTTACCATTTGTTAACTGGTGTAGAGTGCTTGCCAATATGGATCATTTTCAGGCTCATCCTGGGAAAAATCAGAATACAACATTTTAATATACAGAACAGAAATGCATTACAAATTAAAACATGAGGTATGAAGTATATATAATGAAAATGTACAAAATAAACAAAGGAAGCAGCAAGACGTCTATGTAATGATACTGTTCACATATCATAAAAAGTACATTATGAGGAAATAAAGTTAGGAAGTTTGGAAAGTGAACAACCTGATCAGAATACTTAAATTTTTCTCAAATTAAAACTGAAAGCCCCAGAAATTAAAAATGTTGAGCTGTGGGTGAGTGATGAAGAGGAAAAACTTAACAGTAAGAATGATTTCACCAATAAAAAAGAGGAAATACTATATGGCTAGATTTCTAAACCCACGTCTGCCAATGCAAGAGGAAAAATCAAATATGGAAAGACTGTGGGTAACAGGTATGTACAAGTAAGGAAAAAATTCAGAAAGAAAACAAGTAAGAGAAGAAAAATAAAATGTGAGGTGTGTTTATTCACAATGACAGAGAGGGAAGGCAATGTAAAGGAGAGAGAGAGAGCACGAGAGAAAAGAAGCTAGTTTATGCTGAGACAGGAAAACCATGAATAGAGCCATAATGATATTTCAGTCGGGCCAAAACGCAGGAGCTTTAAACAAAATGAATGTGGTTTCTGTATATCAGGTTCCTAAAGAAAGGGAACAAGATAAACTAAATAAGGTAGAGTTAGCAACTGACGCTAAAGAATATTGGTATCAGTTGCCTCTTCTAGGAAAAAAGTTAGACACAGAGGTAGGTAGGAGCGGAAGCAGTACCTTCTGCCTTGTAACAGATTGACCCTGAGGAATCTCCAGAGTTGCCTGACATTCAGAAAAAAACACTTAAACTTAAAAAGTCATGGAGGCAAGATGATGCTTTGAGTAGAGCAAGATAAAATACAGATAAAGTTGTAGGAGAGGAAGATAAACAGGATGCTCCTACTTCCTACGCATAATCTGAGTTACAAAAGGACGTGTGCAGTGTAAACAACGATAAGAAGGGAGTAGCATGCCAATGTCTAGTGCCCACTTCTTGCAGAAATCTAATGATTAAACAAGCAAATAGACACATATTTGGGGACATTTAGGAATGGATAAGACCAAAGCAATGATCTTAGTAAGATTTTACTTGCCATAAAATAAGTTGACGTCCTGAATTCCAGAAGACAGCCCACAACCAGGTTTTCAAAATTATTTGTTTCTAATGCCTATCATAGAGATGCCATTTGAACCCACTGCTATGGATACTGTTGTGTCACTGGTAAACTGCAGCAGTGGATATCAATATATTTCATTTAATTTTGACTATGCAACCAAGTACTCTGAAGTTATCACACTAAGTAGGAATACTGCTAAAGCTATAGCTAGGGAGCTAGTTGTTCTATATTTCCAGAGTAGACATACTTAACGGAAAAACTCATTGCCCATTCCATTTATGTCCAGAATAATGCATAACTGTGCCAATGTTTTAAGGGTAAACAATTAAAATCCTCAGTGTATTATCCCCAGATATGTGACAGGTATTTCCAGGAACTGTTAGACATTACAGAGAAGCTTGAAAATAAAAAATAAAACATTTAAAGGTATCTTACAACACTACACTAACAGACAAGATAATCTAAAAGTGATGATACCCATCGTCTGGGAGTACTTGGAAAGAACCTGAGGAATACAATAAGGAATTTATAATAGGTATTCAAACAGCAGAGAAGTTAAACTTCAAGACTAGGTGTTCGTTTTGGTCTCCTCAGCAAAAAACACATTTTGGTAAAATGACAGGGTCTATTTGAAATATTAGTAAAATCAAGTGAGGTAAACTACAGAGTTAGGCAGATTGCTAAGAAAAGATCAGAATAAATATATCATATCAGAGTTCTAACTACAAACCTGTATTGTTAGTTTAGCAGCAGGGAGTAGGAACTCAAGTGAAATAAGAAAAGTGGCATCTATATCCAACAGTTCAGATAGATGTTACACTATCAAAACCAGAGAAACAAGAAATAAAACACTTTCTGTGAAGCAAAGACATCTTTTCAGAGTGTCATACAGAGCAAATGTGACAACACCATATTAAAACCATTCCAGAAGAAAAGGTCAGCTGGAACCTTAAAGAATGCTAGAGTGACAGTAAAGGCTATATAGGAAGAATGGCTTAAAACAGAGATAACAGAGAAGTAAAAAATGAGTGCAGCAGCCCTATAGGATTATCCCCAAACCTATAGAAATAACTGAAGATTGTAGTGATTTTAAGAGGCTGAATAGCAATTCAAAAAGTTGTTCAATACCTAAGACTGAGAAAATACAATATGCTAGGAGAATACAAGAGCTGCATTATATGGGCTACTGCTGTTTATAGTATGGCACTGCTTAGCTCAACTGACCATAATGCACATGACTTATTTATGGTGTATAGGCCATCCAGTGGGCATGAAGGTGGAGGTTTCAAGATGGGGGGGGGGGGTCATTTGTAGCATAGGATGGTAGACTTTACCAAATAAAGTAAAGAAATGAGTGTAGATATAAACGGTCCTGCATTTATGAATAGAGTATGCAAATATAATTTCTATTGTACATAAGAAGTGTTTCCTTTAAGCAGAAAGAAGAAAGAAGTAGCCATGTGTCCCAAGGTAAACAGAAATATTTATTTAAGAACAGAGATGAACTTTTCTCCTTTTGATAGGGAAGTGTTATTACAACTATAAAATGGGAATTTGCTTTAAGAGCAGAGAAAACTTTACATTCAATAGGTTAGATCTGCTCAATGAAATCACATTGTAAAAAGGAAAGTTAAGGTAAGCCAATGCAGAGTGCTGTTTGCCCTTCTTGTAGAGAGATTTGATGCCTACAGTAGTGGCTGTGGAAAGGAGATAGCAGACTGAATGCAGACCCTGAATAGGACAACAAAAGGAAAACGAAGATGGTTCCTTTTATAAAACTCCAGAACAGAGAAATAATGAGAGGTTCAGAAAGAGGGTTAAAAGAGAGACAGGGATGCTGAAAAAATGTATCCTAATCATATAGGACTGCACTGAATGTACTTGCTATAAACTTTTGTTAAGTCATAATATTTTTGTTAGGGAAGAACCTGCATCTTTATGTTTTCTTTATAACAAAACTACATTATTTTTTCAAAGACTAGTGTCTCTGCTGTCTTTAATATTCCATTTTCTAAAGTAAGAGGTATATCAGATACACAGGCATATGCAAAGTACAAAACAATTCTGTAGTAGTTCTAATTTTAAGAGGGGTTGGCATTATTAAGATCATTGTTTCATGTGACTTTCTTTCTTGGGCAGTTCATTAAAGAGCTAAACAACATCCCACTGTCATGGCAGAACAGGAAGGAGGTCAATGTGCTACATTGCTTGACATGCAAGGAAAGCATCTTCCATAGATATGGGTTTATTTGTGTAAGAAAACCAGCTCTCCGGGAGGTCTTCTTTATGGTGTAGTGAAGGTTGAAGAATTTGGCATGACTATTTTTTAATATTACCAGCATTTCTGTGGTAGAAGAGGTCTAGTAAAACAAGATAGTTCATAATCCAGGAGGTGAAGCACAGATGATCATACACCACATGGGAGCCAGGATAACAAAGAGAAAAGCGAAGTTATTTTAGTCTAGCAAAAGGAACAGACTTGATTTTTTTATAGTTAGAACACACTGCAGTCTTTCAAGCTGGGGAAGGCGTTTTGAGGGGTGCATTCTGAATGGTGTTGTATTCTTTGCCTGGCCTGATGAAGGAAGAACAGAGGGAAGATTATGACACACATTTCCACTGAACAATAGACCAGCAGGTGAAGTGCCTTGATTCACATGCATGAAAAGTATTAATTTGAAGTTGTGTTTTGAGAGTAAGACATTGTAGAATGACAGCAATACAAGGATATAAAATCTCACAAGAACACATATATGCTAACTTACAGAAAAGCCTAAAGTTTGCAAGGATGTTATTATAGGTATCACTTAAAAAAAGTTTTCAGAAATTTATGTTTGTATATCCAAGATTTCAGTGTGTGTTCTTCTAGGCTTTTGGTTGCAGAAGATATGCCATCTGATAAATGTGGCAGCTATTTAAGGCAAAGCAGGTGATGATATTCCATTGAAGTCTAATCCCATTAAAGAGACAAAAGCAATAAATATGTAAAATGGCTTGCATTTCCATTTTCTTCCACGATTTTGCAGCATTCTTACTGTTTTTTACATACTTGGACAGAGTTCGGGAGTGTTTCATGTTTAGTTAACTTGAATACGGTAGAAAGATTGTGGTGCAGCAGATAGCATTGTCACCTCACAGCAAGAGGTTCCCCAGTTCGATTCTCAGCTGGGGTAGCTTCTGAGCAGAGTTTGCATGTCTTCCCTGTGTTAGTGGGGGTTTCATCTGGGTGCTTCAGTTTCCTCCCACATTCCAAACAAATGCACTAGGTGGACTGGACACTCTAAACTGGCCATAAGCTGTGTTTGTTTGTGTGTGTGTGTGTGTGTGTGTGTGTGTGTGTGTGTGTGTGTGTGTGTGTGTGTGTGTGTGTGTGTGTGTGTGTGTGTGTGAGTGTGAGTGTGGTGTGGTGTGTAGGAACGTCTCTGGCAGGGCTAGCCACTCAGCGGTGTGAACCTTGGCTATAGATGATTGTCACTGTTGAAGTGACACCCGAACCTTATGTGAAAAATATGAGGAAAAAAGTGTTGTGGATGTGTGTAGTGACTGAAGGATAGCTCATTGCCAGTGAAGGTACCTAGATCTCTAATGACTGTGTTGATCTTAGGTGGGAACCCTTTTATGTGCTACTTAGTCGACTAGACTCATTTTATAACAGCAACACTATACTGCATTTTTTTTTTTGTCATTGCAATTAAGGACATGGTCAGTGTACTAAGTGCTGGTTCTGACAAGTTCCTGTGGGAATCAGCACCCAGCATGCAGTCATCACCAATCTTGATTAGCCACAGACTTTTAATGTCTGGTTTCACAAAGAAGAAGTAGATGCTGAAAAACAGAGGACCCAGTAAACAGCCCTGAGAGGCTTCACTAGTGATGGGTATCTTAGATGAGAAGATACCACCAACTCTTTCTCTGTGTTTTATTGTTTTATTAGACAGCCATCTGCAAATGAACAAGTAATGCATGCATTATGTATGCACTAGTGAGTTTGACAGTAATCACACTGTAGGCTTTACAGAAGTCTGGATAGGCAATATGGACAGAACAACCTTTGCAAATTGCATCTGTTACAGTTTAAAGAAATCAACCAAATTAAGGAGACAAGATTGACTATGAAGTTGTTCAAGATGTGATCTATGATTTTATAAATGATGCTGGTTAGGATAATAGGATAATAGTTACCTTGGTCTGTTACAGAGTTGCCCTCTTGCAGTGGTGCCTTGATGGACATTTTCCAGTCATCTGATATGTATTCCCATTGCCAGACTAAGGATGAAAAGGGTTAGAAGGTGTTCATTTGCACTTGTACTAACTAGGAGACACCCTGATATATTGTTGAGCTCATTAAGCTATTGTTTCTGGATTTAGATAGTGCTTCTAGGATCTGGTTTGTAAGGAGTTCAGTGATTCAAGACAGGGAGCACAGGAGTGAGTCAGAGAGGTGAAATTAGAAATGAATTTGTCAGCTACGATGTTTGTGATAAGAATAAGTATGGCCATTCAGTTGGAGCCTGGTGCAGTGTTGGGTCTTACTTCTAATACTCTTAACAAAGCTAGAAAAAGCCTAATGGTTATCCCTGGAGTAGGGGGCTGCTTTCGGATCATATATTGTCTTAGTCTGCTAATGGCATTCCTAAGTTCTTTGCTGGGCCATCTAAGGACCTTCCTATGGTAGGACATGGGGATTCCTATATGAAGCAAGTAGTTTTTTCATCTTATTATTTAGTTTATTTATTTTTATTTTACTTTTGTTTACTATGGTTATCTGATTGGGTTTAGTCAAAAAATCTCTTTTCAACAGAGGCCTGGGGAGAAAATATCCAACAATTATCTCTTTGCAATTACTGCAGTAATTGCAAATGTCTGTTTACAATTACTATACAGGTTTGTGTATCCCGGGGCTCCATTATAGGGGTTTATTTTTAAATTTCCCATTATACTTATATGAAATGAGGTTATAGTTCTCCATACATTGTTATGGATGGCTGTAGAGGGTAGAGGTATGTAGCACTCATAGTGATTGATTGAGGAAATGGTGAAGTGCTTTTGAATATCTTCAGAATTTCATAAGGGATATTGCGTTGGCGTTGGTGGAATCTCTGGATATGGCGGAGTTATTGGACAGGATAGTACTAGTTTTGCAGAGGAAAATCGCTGTTTGATGGTCAGATCTGATCGAGGAGAAAATTAAGTTAATAGGGGTGTGGGCAGATGTAAAATTTGTACAAATGTGTCAAGTATGTTATCACCTCTGATGGGGACTTCAACTTTTTGATCTTAGGAGTTGTTATTGGTAAACATCAAGGAAACTCTGGATATATTTATTATTTGCTGTATAAGATTTCCCATTGATGGATTGATAGCTAAAGTCTAAACCCAGGATTACTGTATTGGAATTACATGGTACAGAATTCAACTTACTGAAGTAGTTATCGTGGTCTTAAGGAGAGTGACGGGATGTATAATTGTCAATAGGGTGGTAACTGGATTTTTTTGTGTGACTAAGATGCACAGGAGTTCTGCACAGGTATCATGACGATATCTGTGAGCTAATCGGGGAGCGGGTAAATATGGATAATCCCCCACTGCTATCAGACAGTTTAAATGAGTGACAGCTACAGTATCTGTTTTTGGAGGGAGTGCCATCAGCACCAAGATTGAGTTTCAGGAAGGTCTCAAGTCTGGGCAATGTTTTTTTTTTTGTCAAACTCCTAGCACTGAGCAGTGCTAAACTAACATAAGCTGGATTGCTGGATTGGAATTTGCTACAATGGAATGTCCAAGAGGTGAACCAAAGGAACTAGAGGGGGCAGAACAAGTCTTAGTATGTCGAAGTCCTGAGATTTAGGCCATCTCCCATGCTGATATACATTGTGTCCTCCTGGAATGACATTACTTAGTCCTCCAACTGATGAAATCATTTCTTTTGTTTTGGGATTCTGACATCATTCTAGGAGATGCAAGATACTGCTCAAGACAATTGTCTTTTCCTACCTTGGACAGATGCATGATAATAAGCTCAACCATGCCTCCTTGCATCTCCTCTTGGGTGAATCATCTATGGCCATTCAGCCAATGTAGGCAACTAAGGCATCATACTTGTATATGGAGTGGAAGGCCTTAAGAGCTATGGATATGTCATAAATCCTAGTGCCAGAGAGACAAATGATTGTGATTGTAGCTGTACTCAGCTTGTTGAGTACAATACCAGTTTGTCTGACTATGGAGTTGCTTATTAATAGTACAGTGCCATGTGTGGTCACAGTATCTGAAGAACTTATGGGTGCAGGCCTGGAGACAGAGTGACTCCTCTTGGGTGTGGTGTGTATTTGTGGGTATGGTACTATGTGGCTGAGATTTGTATGTGATGTCTAGGAGGTTTAGGTAGGCACAATCTCAGGCTAAGTGGTTGTATTTGGTGGCTGTGGTGTGATAGTAAGTTGTTTAATGAAATGTGTTGTTAGTTCATTCTCCATACTGAGTAGATATTAGCATCTCTCGCAAGTCGTATCAGTGCAGGTTAAGACTAAATCATTGTCAGTAAGTATGAGGTAGATTGTTACACTGCCTCAGAGTCCCTAGGGGAAGCAGGCTTGCAAAAGAAGGAGACAAAACAGACTGTGAACCAGGTCATCATGGACCAGAGAGTGATTAGATAAACTACTAGCCACTTAACCTGATGAATTACCACAAGGATAGTACAGAAGAATCCCTTAACTCAACAATGATTCTCCCCAGAGAGTACTGTATTAATTCCCTCTGCTCTTTCTCTCACCTGGAGCAAAGCAGCTGCTGTGGCCTCAAGCTTGTTCCTGAGAAGTGGATAACAAATTCTTCAGCGAATCAGGAGTCTTGTCCCAGATGTTGCAGGGGTCAGAAGGCTTGTTGTAGTCTTCTCTTGGCAGATGCACTAGGTAGCTAGTTCAGTACAACAGGGCATACAGCAGTACAATGGTCCAGAATTTAAATTAAAGAAATTCCTAGCAAAATGGCAACCAGACTAATCAACGAAGTTCTTGACATGCTACACAGTCAGAAATAACTACAAATCAGTATCCCTCTGCTCCTTCTCTCACTAGGAGTAAAACAGGAAAACTAATTCCAAGCTGGTTCCTCAGAAGTTGTTGGTAGGCTCTCCCCAAATATGCATATTTTAAAACTAAGCTGGAAAAGGGGATCAATGCTACAGGTCTTCCAGTGTGGACCTGGTAAGTGAGAAAATATGAAAGGGAGGGTAACTGAAGTTTTATCAGTCTATACAGAAGGCCTTTAAAATCTGATGTTGAAGTCCAGACTACTATAAGAATATTCCAAGGAATACAAAAGTCCACTAAAGCAAGTATAAATAGAAAGAAAACAGACACCGAGGCATACCAGAATAGCTTATGTAAAAACAAAATCCAAATAACTTATGTAAAAGCAAAAGCCGAATGCACAGAATATTAATGAAAGTTATTAAAACTGGTTTTAAATGCTTCATCAGTTTTCTTTCTATTTTTTTTATAAGAATATGAAATAAGGCTGGGAGGAACATCTGCAGTCAAACTGACACAAGGAGTGAGCAACTCAAGATCCACTGTCTAAACATACAACAGGGAAGAGTGAGTGGGGGGGGGGGCAAAACAGTTGCACAACAGCTTTAGCTAGCAGATCTTCACAGATTAATCTGTGTCCTGTTCTGATTACATTAAATAAAATGCTATTTCTCAACTCATCCAACAATTCATGTATAATTAATCATTTTGCAGGCAAAGACTACAACACGTTTGTTAACTGATACTAACCAATAATTTTCTTTTTAAAAGTCCAGGAAAATGTAAAATACCAAATTTAAAGTAAAACAAATTGCAATATAACAAGAGCAAAAGACAAGAACAAAGTAAGTATGCAAACTATAAACCAAGAACTTCAACGTAGTCACAGACTAGATTCTGCCAAAAAGCCATGGCTAGTTCTACAACAGACCTCACCGAAAAAGTAGTAGTATGAATTGTACCCTTTCCTTACAGAAATGGTAGATCTTTGATGAGGACAAGTCTTATCAGTATGAGATAGTCTCCCACTGTCTATTTGTCTAAGCCTATTACTTTTTATTTGTAAAGTGTGTTTATGGAGTTACAGTTTTTAATGTTCATAATGATTGTTTACCATATGTTGCAAGTTTCTTGTGTAAAGAACTAAAGACAGCCTTTATGTGAGAAATATTCCAAATGCCACTAGATGAGGAGGAACAGGGATTAAAGGCTTGTACTATTCTCATATTGAGAGCCACAAAAACGTAAAAAAACTAGATAGATAAGGATTGAGCCTGAAAAGAAAATTCCAAAATTAAGGAATACTGCTAGAAGATTAACACTGTTGAAGATCTGTTGTTAAGGTAAGAACGCCACACTACTATATAAACTTTTCCAAACTGGCCTAAGAGACTGGTTATGAAAGCTGTTTAGTTCAACAACATGCAATATCAATGACCATTCCACTGAAGAATGAATAACCCATGTTGTCTAACATCATTTGTACATTTTCCTACACCACTGCACTTTGACCATTATGGAAGTTATATTGAATTGCTGGAACATGTAGGCTTCCTGTGAAATATTTGCTTTTCTTTAAAGTAATTTATTGTGTAGGATTTTTGAGAGAGTAAATAGGATAACAGCTGATGTTTTGTAAGGAAATTAGAACTCCACTTCCTTCATAAATAAGAGTACCCAGGGTATGTTTTCAAACCAGAGAGGCATCCCTGCTGCAAAGATTGAGGTGTGTGAGTCCTTATTATAGCGATATGTTAAGCTGTCCCTTTAAGTAATCTTACATTTAGATCAAACACCTCAAGAGTCAAGGTAAGGTGAGTGCCTGAGTACTTCTCTTGTCCTGAAGTAAAAAGACAGAAGGTGACGGGAATATACTGTTGATTATGCAGGAGTTGCATTTGACTCAACAGTAATATTAGTTTTAAAATTATTATGGGGTAGTGGGTAGTGATGAAGAAGAAGAAGGCTTTGCTATAGAACAGAAATGTTTAGAAGTTCTAGCCACCCTTTATGAACACTTAATAGTGCTCAGTTCAGTGTTATCCTTATAACCAACAAAATATTGTGTCTAATTACATGCCTTAAGGTCCATCAATCAGGCAATAATATGGGTATAAAAAGATGTCTAAATACTTGATGTTCTTTAGCTTAGCCGCCATCAACCACCCACCAAAGGAATCCATAGTAAAAATAAGGTAACAATAAGATTAAATCATAAACATAGATGCTGGTCAGGGTGAAGCTTACCCTTAGAAGATTTTACTATTTGCAATAGTGAAAGGATAATGCTTCTTCCTAATCAAGGCAGAGCACATATACAAAAATATGTTATTTATGGTTAACTGACAGATCCATGCACTGTAATTATTTTGCATATTAATTCATCGCTTAAAGTTAAAAGCTACATTTTTCTACAGCTACTCATCAGATCCATGTACTGTAATTATTTTGCATATTGATTCATTACCTGTAGTTAATAGCGACATTTTTCTACAGCCAACCATCAGATCCATGTACTATAATTATTTTGCATATTGATTCATCACCTGTAGTTAATAGTGATGGGTGTAGAGGCGGACTAGTAAGATTCACGGGGCTTCAGCAGTCCATTTTGTACTAATATCCAAATGAGAGACAATGCTCGAAAGTATACACATGAGCCAACTGTTTTGTCCATCTCCACAAAAGGAAAAACAGTTATTAACACACATGCACTAAAGCATTCTTTTACAGATGCACCTGTTGAAAAAGTGGCTGTAATACACACCATGTTGGTGAGTACCCTAGTTGTATTGGTAAACTTCTCATATGTCCAAACAACAAAGTAATCACCAACAAAGAGGAAGCACTGCTCTAAAGTGTCTAGAAATGATGTCACCCACAGTGATTTTTTTAAGCAATAAAACAGACAAAATAGGGAAATGATCTGACAATAATGGGAGCATTTGAAATGGAAGATGCCATCTGGATGAATGAAGAAGGCCTTCACAATTAAGAAAACATGGTACAGGGGGGTTGTGGTGGTGCTGGGTTAAAGAAAGCTTTGGTTAAACTATGCTCCTGGCTGCAATCAGTCCAGTGTATACAATCCATGTTAATGCATCCCATAGCACTGGATTGTGTCTGTGAGAAAATCAGTATTTTGAGGAATACTGAAAAATATTAGCACCATAGTACCCCCCATACCAAAGAGTTAGGCATCAGTGTTTGTTTCTTCCATCACCTGGGAGTCAGTACAGTTGGTTAGATTTCACAGAGGAACTTGGCACTAAGGTAGTATATGGCAAGGGTTGGAATCATCTTATTAAAAAAATGCTGCATCTCACATTTTATCTGAATTTTTGTCTTTAAAGAAAACTATTTGTAAAACTGGGATTGTGTATGTAACTTGTACCTTAACTAATTAGAGTATTGAAATAGTATGAGAAAACATTTAAAACCAGCCATTAACAGATGATACAGCTTGCTTTATTATTTTCTTTTCTTTTGCAGTGGAATGGAGTTCCTCTGAACTGTTTGAGCCTTTGACTGGCTTTGCTGAGATTACAGATTTAAGGAACCTGCAATACACTATTAAAGGACTTGATACCGTGAGTTTCTTCAGGATGTAGTTTCTAGAACAAAATACTTTATGTGAATGATGAGACCCTGAAAAATTGTTTTGAAGTCAGTCAGAAAAACACCATGCAGTGTTTCATACATTGTTCTTAGTCAAACCAGCCAGAAACAGTATATAATGCAGTCTGACCAATCAACAAAATAATTCTTTATTCACTCATTTTTTTGGTACCAAGTTCATCCTTCTCACAGTCATGGGGACACTGAAGACACCCCCAGCATGTAGCAGGTGTAAGGCAGAACACCAGTCTATACCTGGATGTGTGTGTGGGCACGCTCTCACTCACACACACACACACACACACACACACACACACACACACACACACACACACACACACACACACACACACACACGCATACACATATACAGACACACATGCACACATAGACACACATGCATTCACACACATACATGCCATACCTCTCATCTGTACAGATTTTTGTTGAATGTCCTGCTTTTTGCCTAATATTTTTGGTGTGTTCCTCCTAAAATCTGTACTTTTCTGGAAAATACCTGTGAATTGAAGTCATTAAATAATGACAGATATTTGACTTTAAGACTCCACATCCTTCAGAAAATTCATGCTAATACAAAACATATTTTTCTATCAACTTTCTAAGTTTGTAAGAGCAATATTTAAAATCTGTCCCAATTTGTCCCCCCCCCCCATCATTTTAGGCTTTGTCCAGATTGTTTGCTCTAAGAGGTTGACATACACATGCACACACAAAGCACTGAAGACAATTTTGAGGATTGGTACTTTACCTAGCTGCATGCGTTTGGGGTACAGGAAGAAATCAGAGTACCTGGCAAAATACTACTGTTGATGAGGCAAAATGCTCTGAATTAGAAATGAGTCTAAAGACAATAGCATCAAAGGGCTGAAGATGAGATTCAGAAGAGGCAAATCAGAGGTTAAAGTAGACACCTCCTGTTCAAAAGTATTCTGAAACTCACTAATACCCTGGTCATTGTTATTGACTAAATTAATTATATCTGTGACTGCAGAAACGATTCAAGGGCCTGGAAGTATGTAAAAACTAGTGGATCAGACTTGAGAACATGTTAATTGTATGAAAATATCACTCTGTACTCTAATGTAAAGGGATTAAATTAGGATGGAAGATGGTTGCCTGCCTGCTATGACACCTGGAAGGTTTGTTCCTACTTGTACACAGCTAGCAAGGCTTCCATTTATTTAGCTTAGGCACTAAAGGTAATCTTACCTTTGAATATAAGATGGGCTAGACTTCTCCAAGAAATGTATTCTCATTACATGTGCTGGACAACAGAAAATAACAGTGTTCGAACATGCATGATACCTTAGCTGTGCAAATACAAAAGCAGTATAACTTAGTGCATTATAGTAAAAGATGGCTGCACTGGGTACAATAGTCTTTTGGAACACATCAGGTCAGACCACTAAAAAGACACCTGTGTGCATATATGCATTTTTATTGGTGAGGTAACGTCTATTAAAGGTTACCGGAAAGGTCAACTAGAATGGTTAAGTAAATGGAGTAGAAGTAAACTGAGAAATCTGTATCAGTCTTAATCCCACAGTCTCTGAGACAGCTGCCTAATAGATGTCACATTGTTAACAATGACCTATACCATCAGCCTCTGATTATCTCATTGTTAGCTATGGCCTGTACCATCAGCCTCTTCCTGTTAACTATGGGCTGCGCCACCTGCATCTGTCCAGTAGATAAGACCTGAACCATCCATCATTGCCTAATTATGTGCATCTACCCACCAACATTTATATGTGCCATCTACCACTACACATTAGCTATAGCCATCACCATCTGTCTGTAGCCATCATCTATGACTTCTTCATCTGCAGTTGCCCACTGGCTGTTGCCTGAATCATTTACATCTGTGTAGTTGTTATGATTTGCACTATCCTCTTCACAAATACAGACTATACTATCTGACCTTAATCATCAGCTATGACCTGCACTTGTCTGCTGTTGCCTATCACTTACTGCCTGCATTCTTTGACAATCCACTACAGATGAGACCATCAGCAGCTTTCAATCAACTATGGACAGCACATTTGCGTGCTCTCATCAGCTGTGACCTGCACATCTCTGTATGGGGTATATCTGCACATCTGTTTTTGTCAAGTACTAAATTTGTTCCATTAGCTAAGAACTGTGTGGTCTGTTATTACTTATCAAGTCACAGCCTGTACATATCATCATCATCAGCTTAGGAATAAAATATCTACATCTGCCCATAAAATGAGATGCGTGTCATCTTTCTTTCAGTTACAAATTGTACCACCATGCATTAGTGTCCATCAGCTGCCGCTTGCACCACTTGTAGCTTACAACACCTGAAAGTGCCTTATGTGTATTACCTACATCATTAGCTTTCGTCTCTCATATACAGCTTGCATCACCTTCTTCTCTCAGTGTTATCACCTTCACAGTCAGCTACTGTAGCCTGCAACATCTGCCTCTGTGTATAGCCTGCAACATCAATCACTGACCATCAGCTGCACCATACTCCATTAGTCCCTCCCCACCCGCTACATTTGGAAGCATAAGTCTCTGTCCATGCTAACTGTAGCCTGCATTACTTGTCCATTATCTGTGGCCTTCATCAGCTGCCAGTATCTATCAACTGTTTGCTGCCGTCTTGGAACAACTGTAACAGCTGCCACCTTATCCTTCATTGTCAATATGCCAACTAGGACTATTCTCTAATCACAGAGAGGTTGCATTGTGTCCCAACCTGTCTTCCAGAACTGAAACTCCAAATATAAGGAGTAAAACAGAAACATAGTATAACCTGCACCAAGAAGAGCAGTGACCCCTTGCTGACTTGTGGAAATTCAGGAGTAGATGGATGCTAAACAATTCATAGTTTCAACTTCTGTCAGTTGGCAGGGGTAAATGCAGTGCTGAAGGTGGAGTACCTTCAATTGCTACAGTGATACAATATATTTATTTATATTAGTATCATAAGACTAACATATATACAGTGAATAATGAAGAGAGGATAAAAACAGGGCCATGAGTAGCCAACTACTGTAGGAATCAAAATGGATGCCCTATTGTTTTGCTGTTGAAAATAGCGAGTTGATGGTGCAGGAATAGTGAGCTCTGATACATTTGCTGGCATTTGTTGCTAAACTGGTTAAACTAGAGCACCAAGTCATGAAGAAAAATGTGTTCTTAATGGAAGTTCTTGAGAAGAAGAAGTTTTTGGACGTTTAACATATGTGAAGTACATGTTTGTTGATTGGACCAGGAGCTGGTAAAATACATAAAGCTGAATTGTACTTACAAGGTATTCACATTTTAAGGGTGGCATGATAAAGAAACAATCTGTGACTAACATAAGTTTTTATTTATAGCACAAGAAAATAGCTTAATCTTCGGCTTTCCTGAAAACATTGGAGAACATGAAGATCTCTCCGAACATCATTATATTGGGCGACTTCAACTACCCAAACATTGACTGGGAGCACTACTCAAGCCCCAGCACCTTAGCCCAAAGGTTCCTGGATATTATAAACTCAAATGCTATGGAACAACTAGTCACCACTCCCACAAAAGGGGACAACATACTAGACCTGATCATTACCAACATGGGGCCTCTATGCTCCACACCAGAAGTATATCCCTCATTGGTAAGATCAGACCATAAATTAATCTCACTGGATGTCCACATCCCGACTCCACCCCCAGCCCAGAAAACGACAGTGAAAAACTTCTCAAAAAGAACTTCTCACTTCTCAAAACTGAAGTGGAATCCTTCAAGGCCCCAGGGCCAGTGGAAACTACAGCCCAAACTGCAGAATCCTATATAAACGCATTCTACGGACATCTCCAGGAATGCATGGATCATGCTATCCCAAACAAAACCAAGACCCAATCATCCAAAGGCAGGCGTCCAGTCTGGTGGAGCCTGCCATAAATAAACTGTACAACAGAAGGAGGAAGCTACTACATGATAGAGCAAAATCCCTAATAGGTAAGGCATCTCTGATCAGTACTAGCAAAAAATTACAATCCTTCATAAAATCCTCCAAGGCCAGCTTCGAGAGAAAAATTGCACAGGACACCAAAGACAATCATAAGGCTTTTTTCAGTTATGTTAGAAACCTGGGATGTAACTCCCAGACTTGTTCTGAATTGATTCTAAACGACAAAAAATATACTGAACCCACAGACATCGCCAATATCCTGGCAGACAGGTTCAGTGCAAACGTCTCCCCCCCCCTCCCCCCAAAAAGAGCAAGTATCTATCCCAGCAGAGGGCTGCTTCCCAAACATCTCTGATGCTCAGGTGAAGGCTGCCCTCTCCAAAACAAAAAAACACTGCTTCCATGGGACCAGATGGCGTCCCAGGTTGCGTCCTACATGAACTCCAAGAGGAACTAATCCCTCAAATAAAACAGCTATACAATCTCAGCCTCACTACAGGATATGTGCCCACAGAATGGCGTACAGCAACAGTGGTCCCACTCCACAAAGGTGGAGCCTCTACGGACCCTGGAAACTATTTCCCCATAAGCCTGACTAGCTTAGTCTGCAAGGCTATGGAGAGGATCATCATGGTGCTCATAAACAAAGACATTGGGGACCTACAGCCACTAGATCCTACCCAGTTCGGCTTTGTCAAGGGCAGATCCTGCCTTTTGAACCTGCTTGACTTCTTCGAAACAGTCACCAAAGCCATAGATGAAGGGAAGGTAGTCCACACAGCCTATCTGGACCTTGCAAAGGCATTTGACACAATACCCCACTGGCATCATAGATAAGCTATCCAGCTTAAATATAAACCTCTATGTCACAAGATGGGTCGCAAACTGGCTCAAAGACAGAACCCACAGAGTGAGAGTTGCTGGAGCCATGTCAGACTCGAAACCAGTCACAAGTGGTGTCCCACAGGGTTCTGTCCTGGGACCACTCTTGTTCGGTATATACTTTTCCGAGGTACAGGCAAACGTGGGAGGACTATGGCTCACCAAGTTCACAGACGACTGCAAACTGGGCGCCATAATCAACTCTCCAGCTAACACAAACATCCTTCAAAAAGGTCTCACAGAGACAGATAACTGGTGCCAGCACCATGGTCTAAAGCTAAATGCCAAAAAATGTATAGTCATACCCTTTGGCAAAAACAATGTAACCACAAATTACCACATAGGCGGAAACCCATTAAGTACAGAGAAAGTTATTAGGGACCTGGGGACCCAAGTTGATAGCAATCTCTCCTTTGAAAACCACATTGCCAAAGTGGTTAGAAAGACCTTCTACATAGCCCACCTCATCACGAAGGGTTTCACATCTAGATCAAGAGAGGTAATCGTGCCCCTTTATTCATCCCTCATCAGGCCCATCATAGAATACAATGCCCCTTTTGGGATGTACCTTACCTGACACCTGCAGAAATTAGAAAGACCCCAAAAGTATCTCACCAAGAGGATCAAGGGTCTCAAACAGATGCCATATGCTGCCCGGTTAAAAACTTCAGCTCTACTCAGTTGCATACCGCCTACTTCGAGGCGATCTATGCCTGACATACAAAGCTATGTCAAATCCAGAATTAATGGACATGCTCCACCTCAGTAAATCTAAATCCCTTAGAGCCACATGCTCGAGGGACTTGAACCTCAGCACAGAAATAAATAGAACTTGCTGGAGGGACAGGTTCATAACCCAGAGGCTTCCTTCGCTCTGGAATAGAATTCCAGTTCATGTGAGGCAGAGCACCTCACTGAATCTCTTCAAGAAGAATCTCGATAGGTGAATGGGGAATCATAGGTTTGTCCCAGGGATTACTCCCATGTCACTATTAGACAGAGGCACAGTAAACTAAACCTTAAAGGGCACAGTATACTCAAATCAAGGGGTGGCGTAAGCCATACAGAATCGGGCTAGGCTTATAATTGCCTCAGGGCAGATAGCCTAGTATGAACCTATGAACCTATGAACTAGGACTATTCTCTAATCACAGAGAGGTTGCATTGTGTCCCAACCTGTCTTCCAGAACTGAAACTCCAAATATAAGGAGTAAAACAGAAACATAGTATAACCTGCACCAAGAAGAGCAGTGACCCCTTGCTGACTTGTGGAAATTCATGAGTAGATGGATGCTAAACAATTCATAGTTTCAACTTCTGTCAGTTGGCAGGGGTAAATGCAGTGCTGAGGTGGGTACCTTCAGTGCTACAGTGATACAATATGTTATTTATATTAGTATCATAAGGCTAACATATATACAGTGAATAATGAAGAGGATAAAACAGGGCCATGAGTAGCCAACTACTGTAGAATCAAATGGATGCCCTATTGTTTTTGCTGTTGAAAATGGTGAGTTGATGGTGCAAGATAGTGAGCTCCTGATACATTTGCTGGCATTTGTTGCTAAACTGGTTAAACTAGAGCACAAGTCATGAAGAAAGAATGTGTTCTTAATGGAAGTTCTTGAGAAGAAAGAAGTTTTGGACCGTTTAACATATGTGAAGTACATGTTTGTTGATTGGACCAGGAGCCAGTAGAAATACATAAAGCTGGAGTGTACTTACAAGGTATTCACTGTATGTGGATTTTAAGAGCTAGCTTTTAGACATGATTTGTTAAAGAACACAATCTGTTATGACTTTGGAAACCTACTAAGTTTGTTATGTAAGACAGAGGAGAATTTTTTTTGAAAATGACTGTTACTTCTAAACAGTAGAAAATAGGGCTTAATTTTTTTTGTTTATGCAAGGATATAGACATTGGAACTTGAAGTTTCTTTTACCTTATCCCATGGTGGCAAATGTATTTTTCTTGTTAGCACATTTTGATTTATTGATGCAGTCATGGCTATGCTCAGTATTTCAAAGTATGTCTCTTTACAAGGGAGTACACGTGAACAGTGATTCCAGGTTGGACTTGCATTATAAGTGTGTGTGTGTGTGTGTGTGTGTGTGTGTGTGTGTGTGTGTGTGTGTGTGTGTGTGTGTGTGTGTGTGTGTGTATATATATATATATATATATATATATATATATATATATATATATATATAGGTGTATGTGTGTGTGTATGTATGTATATGTATATATATATATATATATATATATATATATATATATATATATATATATATATATATATATATAAAATATTGAAGTGCACCTTAGTGTCTGTCAGAAGGTCGAATGGAAAGGTGCAAAAAGGTAAAACTCTGAATGCAAATCCTGTTCATAGGTTCATAGGTAGGTACTAGGCTATCGGCCCAAGGGCCTACGTAAGCCTAGCCAGCAAGGTACCATAGCTTACGCCACCCAAGAAAGTTATTTTCCTGTGCCACTGTCCAGCAGAGACACAGAAGTGATCCCCGGGGTGTATTTCCTATTTCCCATCCACTCATTAAGATTTTTCTTGAAGAGTGCTAATGAAGAACTTTGCTTGACATAGATGGGTAGTTTGTTCCAGAGTATAGGAAGTCTCTGGGACAGGAATCTATCCCTCCTGCATGTCCTGTTTATTGTAGTGACAAGGTTTAGGTCCCTAGAGCATGTAGCTTGGAGGGACTGGGATTTCTTTAGGTGTAGCATGTCCAACAGCTCTGGGTTTGACATAGCTTTATATGTTAGGCAGAGATCACCTCGGAGTAGGCGATATGCTACGGAATAAAGCTGGAGTTTTTTGAGGCGGTCAGTGTAAGGCATTTATTTGAGGCCAGTAATCCTCTTTGTGAGGTACTTCTGTGGCCTTTCCAGCTGCTGCAGATGTCTTTGCAGTACATTCCAAAAGGGGCATTGTACTCTATAATGGGTCTAATGAGTGATGAGTAGAGGGGAACAATGACCTCTTTTTTCCTGGATGAGAATCTTTTTATGATGAGTTGTGCCACGTAGAAGGACTTCCTGACTACTGTGGCAATGTGACTATCAAAGGAGAGACTACTGCCCACCTGGGTCCCAAGGTCTCTTATCACACATTCGGTGTTAAGTAGATTGCTGGCTATGTGGTAGTTCATGGGTACAGAGTTTTTACCAAAGGGGATGATACTGCACTTTTTGGCACTGAGCTTGAGGCCATGGCTCTGACACCAGGCATCTGTCTCAGTGAGGCCCTTCTGTAGGATGTCCACATCATTTGGGGACTTGACTATGGCTCCTAGTTTGCAGTCATCTGCGAACTTCGTCAGCCAGAGGCCTTCTATGTTAGCTTGTACTTCAGAGAAGTAGATACCAAACAGGAGAGGTCCCAGGACGGAACCCTGTGGCACTCCACTTGTCACTGCCTTGCGGTCAGATTTGGAGTCTGCAACTTTTACAGTGTGGGTTCTGTCAGTGAGCCAGTTGGCAACCCATCTTGTGACGTAGGGATTTATACCTAGTTTAGTGAGTTTAGCTATAATTCCAGAATGGGGGATGGTGTCGAAAGCCTTGGTGAGGTCAAGATAGGCTGTGTGAACCACCTTACCCTCATCCAAGGCTTTGGTGACTGCCTCAAAGAAGTTGATCAGGTTCAGGAGGCATGATCTGCGTTTCACAAACCTGAACTGGGTGGGATCCAGAGTTTGGAGGTTACCAATGTCTTTGTTTATGAGTTTCATGATGATACATTCCGTTTGCAGACCAGGCTCGTCAGGCTAATAGGTCGATAGTTCCCGGGATCAGTGGTGGCTCCCCCTTTGTGGAGTGGGATAACTGCTGCTGTGCACCATTCAGTGGGCACAAAGCCTGATGTGAGGCTATTATTGAACATGGTGCTTAAGTGGGGAGCCAGTTCGTTCTGAAGTTCGTGTAAAACGCAGCCTGGGATGTTGTCCGGTCTCATGGATGCTGTGTTTTTGGCTTTACTGAGTGCAGCTTTTACCTGTGTAGTTGTGATTACAGGGACTCTGCATTCTTTCTGTATAGATATGGGCCCTTTAGGGGGTGAGAGGGGGTAAAGTTAGCACTGAACCGATCTGCCAGGATGTTGGCAATATCAGTTGGTTCTGTAATTTTCATGCCTTTGTGCTGTAACTCAGAGCAGATCTGGGTGTTGCCATCAAGATTCTTGACATAGCTATAGAATGCTTTGTGGTTGTCCTTGGATTTAGTGGCAATTTTGTTTTTGTAGCTTGCCTTAGAGGATCTTATAAGGGATCTCAGCTTCTTGCTGAGGCTGACCAGGGAGCTCCTCCACTCATGGGATTTTACTCTCTTTTGCAACAGTTTCTTCCTTCTGTTGTACAGTTTGTTTATGGCATGGGATCACCAGATTGGCTTCCTTTTTTTGGAGGATAGCATCTTGGTTCTGTTTGGGATAGCACGATCCATGCACTCGTGTAAGTGCTTATAGAGTGCATTTGTGTAGGATTCAGCAGTTGTAACTGTATTGTCCATCTGCATGGGTATTATGAAGTTCACCACATCTGTCTTAAGAAGCATGAAGTTGGCTTTGGAGAAATTTATTACTGTGGTTTCCTTAATGGGGGGTGGGGGCAGGATGTGGATATCAAGGATGATAAGCTTATGGTCGGATCGGACCAACAAGGAATTGACTTCAGGTGTGCAACACCGGTCACTCATGTTGGTAATGACTAGGTCTAGGATATTGTTGCCCCTGGTGGGGGTGTGAATAAGTTGATCTAGGGCATTGGAGTTTATGAATTCCAGAAAGCGTTGAGCTAAGCAGTTGGTACAAGAGTAGTTTCCGCAGTTAATGGTGAGGTAGTTGAAGTTGCCCATTATTGTCAACTCTGAAATGTCAAGACATAGCTTGTGTTTGCAGTTTTGAGCATCAGTGTTTTGAATTGGACAGCACTACAGTGGGGATTGGGAAAATTACCCTTTTCCTCACTGTAGTGCAATCTTGGAGTTAGAGTATATAATTAGCAGGGAGTAGAAATATGTATGCCTTTAAGACAGTGTATTTTTTGGAATGTGAGCGGTCCAGTAGGGTTGCCACCGTTTCAAATGGCCAAAGTGGGACATTTTTGGGACACACATCAGATTTTACAGGCCGACACATACCCACGGTCAATACAAAGGATAGAACATTACTTTTTTGCCTAAATGAAAGCTTATTCTTGTAGCAGTTTAGTTGCTTATTCTGTTTCTTGTAACATTTAGGAATTTTACATACAGAAATAACTATTTTATGCAACTATTACATGAAATATGGGACATAATTATGTCCTACAGTCTCAGGACATTTGCCATTTTTAATAATTTTGGTCAGTACACAACTGCCCAAATAGGGACTGTCCCTCGCAAAGTGGGACAGGTGGTAACCCTACGGTCCAGTTACTGTTGGCTTTCGAAAGAATCAACATTTTGAGCAGTCGGCTTGCCATTATTCATTGTTCTGATTTGAGGATGTGAACGTTCATGGTTAAGTCTTTCAATATTTTGATAGTAAACCTATAGTAAAGCTGTATATATATATATATATATATATATATATATATATATATATATATGTATGTATATACACACACACACACACACACATATATATATATATATATATATATATATATATATATATACGTATATATATATATATATATATATATATATATATATATATATATATATATATATATATATATAGATCTACTTAATTTCATAGAAAGACTCAAATGTTAATGTCCACAACTCTGACAATGTGAACACTTTTCATTCTACTCTGCATGTGCTTAGCAATAACCTTGGCAGATGCAAAACACCTGCAGCTCTAAGCACATGGGTCTGTCACACAACTACTTTCATGGAGAATAGTGTCAAAGTCCTTGCCAGGTCCAGACAGCCTGGTCCATTCCCCAGTCTGGCACTTCAAGCTAGGGCCATGCTTCCCAATTTGTAGCCCTCAATTTGAAGAGCAAAGAGCAAAAAAAATGTCCATTATCCAATCTAGTGCACCTCATCTCAGGTGGAAGCCAAACCTGTTTCTGTGTCCAATAACTCTAAGTTGCTGATACAGAAATTAATGCCATTACTGCACTACTAATCTATCAGAATCTGCCAATCGCAGCCTCTAAACACCTTGAGACAACTGTCCCCTTCCCCCCACCCTAGCCATTCCTCTGGGTCCAGATATGCTGTATGTAGTGCATAAGCACTATTCACTGCTTTAACTGTTTTTTGAAGAAGTTAATAAAGTTAAGGAGTTCAGAACTGCCTTTCATAAAGTTGAATTGATGAGGACCTAGGGCTAAGAGATTTTCAATGTTTTTCAATGATGTTTGAGATAACATGTTCTATAGCTTTACATATGAGGCTAGTAAGACTAATGGGTCTACACTAATCAGGGTCTGTAGTTGGGCCACCTTTGTGTAATGGCATTACAATGGCTATTTTCCAGGCTTTGAGAATGTAACTACTGGAAAGGCTTAAAGAGATTAAAAAGGAATTCAAATAGGCTAGATTTCTTACTAATATTTATGGAGCTTGGTATGTTATCAGGCCCCATGTATCAGGTGTTTCTAGTTTCTGAGAAAACTGAGAGGACTTGGACAACTGGATGGGGAACAGGAAATACATCCTTGGTTTGGCACTTATGTTTCTACTGGACACAGGCAACCTGTAAATGGTTCATCTCCCAGGCCCCTGCTTACACTTATCAAGGGTATCAGAACTTATCACAGATTTGGGATGCATGGCTAGGCTTAAAAAGGCCCTTGTGGTTGCTAGCCTAGTAAACTCCTATGAACCTATGAACCATATTAATTAGAAGGATGGCTGGGACTGTGGAATCACTGTGGATGATGTAAAAATTGCACTAACTTTATTAGCTGGGTTATTAGTATTTCTTTTGAGTTAGAGTGGGCAGTACTATTGTAGACAAGTTCCAAACACTACATGGTGCCAATTCATAACTTCCTGATGTAGTTAACAAAATATTTAAGGTTACATTTGGTTTCAGTAGTTATTTTAACTTTATATATAGCACTGAACTTCCTAATGGTATCCTTAAACCCTCTGAATGATTTGCTTGAGTGTGCCCTTAAGGTGGCTATGAGGGTCAAATGTAAGCATGAAGTCATTCTCTCACATTTTTTAGTTTAATTTTGCATGCATTCTGTTACAGAGGATGCCTTCATATTTTCCATTATGTTTGGTGCAGATAGGCATTGCCTTATTAATATAACTATTTAAGTAGAAGTATGTCAGATGCATATGTGACAGCTTTAGCAATGGGATCCATCATAAGAGAATCTTAGCAGCATTTGAAAGGTTTGCTTTTGAGAAGTCCCTAAACACAGAAGTATTTTGTTAGGAAATATCACTTGTTTTAAAGGAAAAGGTCACCACTTTATAGCCTAATTTCATTTCATAGGGAAGATGAAACAAGGGTTGCAACAAGAAGCATAATGGTGAGGGAAAGATGTTATTTGGTCCACTAGAGGACACTATTTGTCCAAGGAAGCTAGCATTTATAATGTCAAGGAAGAGATGGGTATGCTGATCACTGAAAGTATAGGTCAGCCAGTTTATTGACAGTTATAGTTTCCCAATATAAAGATGTTGGGATTAATGGCAATTTGGATAAGACATTACATTTGCTATTGTGGTTAGTTAGGGACATAGACAGTGTGCTACAGTTATTTAAGAAATTGTGATTTGAAAATATGACAGTCCAAATGTGGGAACCAAAGGAATCAAATATGAGGTGATAGCACCTAGATAAATACTGATATGGTCTCACAATTGCCAGTAAGTCTGAAGACAAGAGAGCCACAAAGGCTAGGAAGGGAGGATTTTTTTAAATGTTCTTTCATTGCTTTGAAGCCATATTTCTGTAACTACACATATAAGAATGTGTTCAAGTTGCAAGAGGATCGTATCTTCAGACATTTTTGCCAAGACCCATGACACTGAGTAAAGCCAATTTTTTGACTTCTGAATTTCACTTTACTAGGTTTGAATTTTATCAGGCAGACTCTACCAAAAAATGCACTATGGAGGCAATGAAAATTTCAGCCAGACTCTAAAAGTCATGGTAAAAAAGATGCATACCATCCCTGGTAAAGCAGAAAGGCTTGCTGCCTGTCTCATCCCAAGGTGATGCATACTAACTCCCCCCATCCCCCGCAATGAGGATGGTGCAAAATGGGGGTAAGGATAAATCTTCTCTTGCACTGACCCTTTTTTACGTATGTGCCCTTTCAGTAAAGCATCCAAAAAATGCAAATCACATTAATGTCCCTTGGTAACATAGTGTATCAAAGGCAATACTTGCAGAAGAAGCAGTAACATAACTCCCCAGTGGTCTCTCTCTAAATATTAATACTCCATAGCCCCTGCACTGTAACAACTCTATTACCTGTTACTTGTTCATTACTTTAGATCTCAAGTATTTCTCGTAAACCTATACTTTCCTCCTACTGTGCAATCCACCACAGCCTGTACAGACTTATGAGTTAGCTGATTTGATATTCTTGTAGACCATGGATTTCTTGAAAGTTTTCCCCAACACCACAGTTCAAAAGTATTAATTTCCTGATGCACAGTCTTACTTATAGTCCCAGTCTCATAATCATGTCATTACTGGGAAAAACTGAACATTGACTATATATCTATATAGTCAAAGTTCTTTGTCGACATGTTGATTGATGTCTTTGCTCTTTAAAATGGTATCCAGATTTTCCATAGCTTTATTCCAAGAAGCAAGCAAATGCTTTTTGATTTCATGGTTGCAATCGCCATCTGCAAAGATCGATGAGCTCAGGAAAATATAATCTCTCATGGCTTCCACTTCTTCTTCATCTAACTGCAAAGAACTGGTAGGGCTCCCTTGCATAATGTATTCATTTATTTAGCTATTTTTATGTAAAGTAGGAAGCTAGCTTTTTCACTGTCTTTCATTTTCATCATTATGATTTTTAGCTCTTCATACTTTCAGTCATCAGAGTAGTATCTGTACATAGCCAGCCTTAGGCTTAGGCCAACTAGGCAGCCGCCTAGGGCGCCACTTTAGTAGGGGCACTTTTCCAGTATTTATTTGATGTAGGTAGACCAGGATGGGGGCACTGGGTGGTGTGGTTGGGGGTGCTGTGGTGCCCTTTTGCCTAGGGCACCAGTTGACCTAAGGCCGCTCCTGTATCTGTACATTGGAGAATGAAAATATTTCTTTTGGAAGTTTTGATTTTAGCATTTGGTTTGTCTAGCATTTTGCCTGCTGTATTCAGTGTATAAATTAAGTAGGGTAAGAACTGGATTATGGACCTCATGTGCCTGGATTTAAAATTATATGGGGCCTATTTATTTGGCATGGCAATAGCACAAAGATTTCAGACAAAACTGGAAATAGAACCATCAGAGCCCCTTTCAGACATTTGGGCCTGTCGCTGTAGTTCCATCAGCTCCCCATTACCTGACCCAGAGTAGGGTGACAATATACAGCCATGTCACACTGCTTTCCTAGTCTTGAACAGACAGTTATTTCACTGTTTCTTCTTGTTCTCCACACATATTTCTAAGGAGGAAAATAAGGGTGGCCCCGTATCTCCATCTCTCAAAGAACTTGACACAGTTCGCTATGATCCACATAGTCAAGAGCTTTATAGTACACAATAAAGCAGAAGTAAATATTTTTTTCTGTGACTCCTCTGTTTTCTCTATTATCCAGAGCAGTTAGCAGTTTGATCTCCTGGTGCTTTGCCGCTTCTAAAACCAGTTTATGCATCTAACAGTTTTAGCGTACAGATTGCAGGAAACTGAGCATTATTTTGCTATCATGTAAACAAGTGCAATTGTTAGGTAATGTGAACACTGTTTAAAATTGCCCCCCCCCCCAGGTGCTTCCCTCCTTCCCTCCCAGCTGTTAACCATTGAGTCACACACTTTCAGACTCAAGCCTAATCATTTCTTTAGGATGAGGGAATCACTTCAGATCACATAGGGTGAGAGCCAGCTGGGGATGCCATCATCGAGGTAAACATTCAGGAGTTCAGTGCTGTCAGTGACATAGCAGCAATGAGAAATATTTTGTATCTAATGTCCTAATCCCTCCTCTTGGATAGTGCCCTTGGCACTTAGATCATTGTAGGAACTTGCCTATTCCCCTCTATCAGCTCATATGTGCTCCTTTGCATATGCCAACAAGGGCTATCATCAACTTGGCTGGCCAAACCCATGTTATTCCTTCCACTGGCCCCCAACTTCTGAATTCTGTCCCTGCCCTCTGGGTTGCCTAAATTAGAAGCAGCAGCCTGAGTCAGCCAGACAAGCCACCCCCCACACACTCACACACTGGATGGGCACACCCATCCTACCAGATGCACTTCCAAGCACCCAAGCCACAGCAAAACCCAGGTCACTTGAACCATACTCAGGTCTTTATCATTCTATGCAGTAGGTGTGGCTGAACTGTAATATAAATTGACATTTTCCAGTCCAATGGCCAATGTTGTGTTTTCTAAATTTGCTGGTGAGTCCCAAGCAACACTGTAGCACCACTGTTTTGCATAATTCTAAGCTAATCAGCTGAAATGTCATCACTTCCTACAGCATTTTTATTAGCAAGGCTTTCTATGTCCCATTTGATGTCACTTCCCATGATGCCTGGCTCTAGGTCAGAGATCATGGTACTGTACACATCAGTGATGTAGGGTCATTCTTATCAAGCTCTTCTGTCCACTCCCTTCACCTTTCCTTAATATCTACTACGTTTACCAAATCTCTCCCAAATTTTTCTATTTTTACTTGACAGATTTCTTGTTTTTCCAATTCTATCTCCTTCTGTTTGTTTGCAGTACTGATGTAAATATGCCTCTTTACATCTTCTTACTATTCTCTGGAACTCTACATTCAATTTGATCTAATTTCCCTATCTCCATTCCCTTTTGCTCCCCTTCTTTCCTCAGCCACTTCTACAACCTCCACAGGCAGCCGATTTTCCTTCTTAGCCTTCTTTCTGTGTAGAATGCATTTTATTGCCACCTTCTGGACATATCACCCATTTACATCCACAGTCTGTCTGATAGGTCTAATCATTTAAAACTGTTCTTCACCTCAACTACATATACAACATTTGGAATATCGTTCAGCTTGTATCTACTTGGCCTGAAGGCTTTTCTTGTTTTCTATAAATGTAAATGTTCGATGGGAAGTTGATGGTCTAAGACACAGTCAGTTCTAGATCTTGTTTTTTGACTGTATATTGCACCTCTGACTCAAAGATCACACTGTAAGTGGAAAATTCTTATGCCTACACAGAGCTCAAATCTCTATAAAGGGAAGTGCTTATTTTTATCCATGATAGAGCTGGACAAATAGGAATTTAACAGGTTTGTCTTCTCAATATGTGGGACACTCAATGACAGAAACTTAACTAAGATTCCTTGATGACTTGTCCCATGCCATAATGACAACATGGAGTGCACAAAACTTGAAACTAGTAGCTATAATGGAACCCATCAAACAATTTACCATATAGTTTCATACTCCTCATCCCCACAACCAATTTAGGGAAATAAAATTCCTTACAGCAGGATGCGTATTTGGTGAGAGAGAAAGTACAGCATCCTGCATCCACTCAAACTGATTATTCTGACTTTACAACTGAGGGGAAAAATAAACATTGAAGTCCTATTTTACTTGACATATGGGAGTTAGTTTTACCTAAATAAATTTTAA
The DNA here is from genome assembly GCF_019279795.1 of Protopterus annectens. Classification (NCBI taxonomy): domain Eukaryota; kingdom Metazoa; phylum Chordata; order Ceratodontiformes; family Protopteridae; genus Protopterus; species Protopterus annectens. Next base: position 1,626,184,962 of record NC_056725.1, read on the forward strand.
ACAAACTCACCTTAGCAAAATGCTTTCTTCTGATTCACATTTTGTCAGATTTAATTACTTTTTTTGTTAACCAAGTGGATGAAAGCAGGTACACTCAGCATTTTTTGCAGGTGTGCTTCTAAAGCTTTTTTGAATTCAAAGAATGATTCAATGTTTTTTATATCAGTGGAGTGGAGCTGGTCTCTTTCTTTGAGAGGGATTTTTCACCAATTACTGGTTTAAAGGGATAGCTCATTAATGTGATAGTGTTCTCTTGGGTATGTCTAAGAGAGTAAGTTGGTTCTCTGGTGGGTACTTTTCACTTCAAAGGTGGACAACCGATTTTAGGATTTTGTAAAGTAGAGAACCAAGATTTTAGTTTTCTACAATACATGACAGTGATGCATATATTGGTCTACTAGGAAAGCAATCCTGCCTATTTTGTTTTCAATTATTCAAAGTTTGTGGATGTTATAAGAAGAATGGTGACATATAATTGGGAGGCTGTATTCTAGCTTGGCAGTGAGTATATTTTTAACAATTTATGTCCTTGCTGTGGAAGTAAGGAAGTAGTAGAGTTTAAGTTGGGACAGTACTTTACTGGTGACTAAATCTATATAAATGTTAAAGCTTTGGAATAGGTATAGTGCGAGCTGTAGATATTTTTGTTTGCAACACTCCTAGATAAAAAAATCTTCTAATACATTCTTTTATTTAATTACATACATTTGGGGTGGTGCAATGGTGTAGCAGTTAGCTTTGCCACCTTACAGCAAGAGGTTATCCGGTTTGATTCTTGGCTGGGGTGCCTTCTGTGTGAAGTGTGCATGTCTTCCCTGCATTCACATGGGTTGCCTCCCACATTCCAAAGACATGCATCTGGAGCTTTTCTCCCCGGGCCTGCGCTGAAAATGGGCTTTTTTCCAGTCGGACTTTCCCTGTAAACATATGTTAAATAAATAAATATATAAAATTCAATAATAAAGCTTTAGAAATATTTAAATATTAACAACGCTAAAGGATCATACACTGCATTTCAGATTATTTTTTAATTAAATTTATTTTCAATTAGTCACCTGCTGGTACAAGGGCAGAACATCCTTGACATAATCAGTGGCTTGTGCTCTGACAGAAAGTGTGGACTGCTGTTGGATCTGCTATCATGGTGCTGATGAAGTGGCTGACAGTATGGATTCCTTCCAGTGTGGACAGGTGCAGGATATCCTGGGACATGGAGAACTCCCATGTCTGATGTGGATGGGGTAAAGCTAAGAACTGACATATAATGTAGTGTATGTGATCATGTGATGTCATAAACGTGGTAGGAATAATAACAGTAATACCAAGATGAAGGTCATCTCCAAAATGTGGTTCTAAAGGATCAGCTTTGATCTAAACAGGAACCATAAAGATATTTCATATTAAGAGCCAGGAAGCAAACCCTTCATCTCTGTTATCAGATAGATTACAGCCACGTGTAGGCAATAAGAGCAGTTTGAATAAGAACAGTCAGGAACAAGACCATGCCTTCAGGGAAAGGGTGGGAAAAACACAACAGTCTGGGCAGATACAGATGAGGAGGGGCAACTGTTAGCTAGTAGGTCTTAAACAGCTACATGCCAAAAATAACTAAATACAAGGATAGATATGTTTGCATCTTCAATATTGTACACTATACAGAAATCATATACTGACAAAAAGTTTTATCATTTTAACAAAAAATATATATTTTCTTCTCTTTGTACATGGCTGAGGAACTGAAGCTGCACTTTATGCCATATAACTGGCCACATTTGGAATGCTGACATTACTCACTGTTTCAGCTGAGGATGGTGCTACTTCAGTCCATACATGTACTTTTCAGTACAAAAGGGTTTACTGCTGGGTAAGCACTGGTGATCACAACAATGTGGCCTTATAGCTGTATTTTAGTGCACAAAGCTGTCCATGAATGCATGTCTGTGTCACTGCAAATATCAAACGGACCTGGTGCTACAGTAAGAAATGTATGCCCTGATGTGGGTACTCAGCACTGGAACCCTAAAACAATTTCCAAAGTGGGTCAATGAGACTGTGAAGAGAAGGGAAATTGTTGTACCCTGACACTCTGACAAGGGAAAGTCGTAGCAGAAATAAGTCAGCACATCATAAAATGATGAGTCTGGGCTGTGACTAGTGCAGAACAAAAGGATTAGGCACTACACACAATAAACAAATAAATATTATTACCAGCTACAATGGACATAATAAAAACTGTCATAGAGAAGAATACGAATTATAACACAGGTTTTATTCTGGAAACCCTAAAACAGTACAGAGAAGATATGTGATTTAATACAAATTGATATGTTGGGACTGGCTATCAACACTGTTTTGAACACAAAACAAAACTGTCAGGTATGTTTATAATTCAGGGTAGAATGCAGTAATCTTCTTGATAGCTGGTCCTCTGGGGAAACATTACTGTAAGTCATTGTTTCAGAATGTCTGATATAAATGTTTGTAAGGTACTGTCTATTTTGAATATAATGACTATTCTATATATTATATGGAACATTAATGGCAATAACACAAAACCCTGGACACATTATGCTACTAAAATACCTTGGAGATAACTACTTAAGGATATTTGCTGTAGATGTAATGTACTGTAATGCTTCCTCACTCTGTTGCAGCATAACTAGTGTTCCCTCAGCAGATAGATTTTTCATTAGAGCTACTGATTCAGTTATTCATTGTTGGGTATAACCCAGTACTGTTAATGGTTATTCAGTAGATATGGCATGCATCATACCAATGTCAAAATTAACAGCTCTGATTGTTGCTTTCAGGGTACCCCTTACTATGTACGAGTGTCAGCATACAGCCTGAAGGGCTGGGGACATGCCCAGATGTCTCATCCTCCATGTCACATTCCCTCCAGTAAGTGCTATTTAATATTAATACTTGTTATGTCTAAAGGCTGTGCAGCAAGAAAGTGAGAAAAATCTAAACTTGTTATGGAACAAAAATGCAGTAATTATCTTAAAGTGCTTCTTATTGAGGATAAGAAATATGTGTTATATACAGAAATCATCTAAAGCTAATCTTTATTTTTATATACATGGTTTCTTATTTCTTTATTTATGAGCATTTGTTTTCGAAGATAGCCTGAATGGGCATAAGGCCTCTTTTCAGCAGAGGCCTGGGGGAAGAGCTCCACATTATATACATACATTAATCTTGCAAAAGGTTACAGTAAGAAAGAGGATGGCAGTTACGTATGTTAGTTACACTAACAGATGTTTTTGCTTGTGATATAAATGCAACAAAATGCAGAAATGTCAAAATATAAAATATCTAATGTGCAAAATTAGTTATACACTAAACTATTAAATGTATACATCACAACTGTCCAGATTTTTGTATAATGTCCAGATTTTGCCTCATATTTTTGGCCCGTTCATCATAAAATTTGTGATTTTCTGGCAAATCTTTAAGGAATGAAGACACTAAACAATGACAACTTCTGTATCAAGATGAATACATTTAAACATATATATATATATATATAGCTGTAATAATGCCCCATAACTATATATATATATATATATATATATATATATATATATATATATATATATATAAATTTCAAACACATACACACCACACATTATACACAGACACACTTCCCCAAACACAAAATCACTTATGCACAATTTTGTGTGTGTGTGTGTGTGTGTGTGTGTGTGTGTGTGTGTGTGTGTGTGTGTGTGTGTGTGTGTATACATGCATGTGTGGCTTTCCCTCTATATTATATATTACACATTACTATATTACATATCACACACACACACACAAACACACACACACACAAATATATTTATGGGTTTATATACTTCATTGAGTTTTTGGAAACTCAAAATTCATATGGTTGAGACTGAGCCTCTGAAAACTATAAATAAAAAAAAAAATCTGTGTTTTTGCAAGGGGCAAATTCCCCTGCACAGTATATATATATATATATATATATATATATATATATATATATATAGTTCTTTATTTATTTATTTTACATTTGTTTACCAAGATAGTCCTACTGGATACATGTCCATTTTCAGCAGAGGCCCGGGGAGAAAAGCTCCAATTAGACAAACTTACATAGATTACAGAAGAAGTTGGATAACATTAGAAAATATAAAACAAAGTGATTATGTACAATGACTTAGTAATGTTCCCTAGTAGGGACTCACAATTCTCATGGACCGACACAATTAAAAGCAAGAGACGTCAGATTGGATATAGAGCTTGGTGATGCAGTTGCATGTTATGATATTTACAGATTATGCTTTCAGTTTACAACTTAATCAGGGTTGGTACATGGGCAAAGCCAGTTCACTTTGAGATACTGTTTGAGGTTTTTTTTGAAGAGACTTTTGCAGGATTGTAGGGTTATATAGTTTGGCAACGAATTCCAGGTTTTGCCAACAAAGCTGGCAAACAAGGATTCACCAGCAGAGTTATTAGCTTTGTGGGTTTGGACCAGTAGTTTGTTGGCTGACCGTAGGGATCTCAGGTTGCTATATGGCTTAATAATATTTATAAGTGAGGGGGTATCCTCAGGCTGGTACAGAATTTTGTGCGCTATTAAGAGCTGATTGAACTGAATTAAGCTGAGCAGTTCTAGCCACTCTAGTTGTTTCAGGTTCTGGCAGGAGGAGCCAGTGGCAAATCTGGCAATATGGTTGTAGCTATGGGACAGCTTACCTAGTTCGGATTTGTTGAGATTTGGGAGTACAGGCAAGGCATATAAAAGAGTAGAGAGTAGGTGTGACTGGGTGATTGCAGTCCTAGCCAGTGGGGTTAAAAATGTCTTGTTTCTATACAGTAATCCAAGCTTCTTATTGATGGTCTGTATGGTTTTGTTGACCTGTAGGTCAAATTTGAGATTATTGTGTATGATAACCTCTAGAAGTTTGGTGTGTTGATCTGGGGAGATAGTGGTACCACTGTTAGACGTGACAGAGAATGAAAGTGTGGCAGATCTACTAGTGGGGGTGAAGAGTAGAAGTTTAGTTTTATTGGGGTTCAGCACTAGACATTGGTTGGCAAGCCAGTTCTCAATCATGTTAAATGTATTTTGAGTTAGGATTTGCAGTTTGGATAGGGAGGTGGCTGAGCAGATCAGAGTGGAATCATCTGCAAACTGAATACAGGTAGCTTTAGGGATAACAGTGTGAAGGTTGTTGATAAAAATATAAAAATAGAGAAGAGTAGTGGACCTAGTATGGATCCTTGAGGGACACCAAGTGTGAGAGGTAGCTGGCTGGAGAGTTTGCCCTGCCATAGTACCACCTGTTGTCTTACTGGATTCCGTGCTTATTGAGTGAAATATATTTTGGAGAAAGAATGAGAAGTTCATGGTTGACCATGTCAAAGGCTTTTGATAGGTCAAGAAACAGGGCGGAGAATAGCCTATTGTCATTCCTGTTTTGGTTTATGGCATTAATAAAGGAAAGAAGGGCTGAGGTGGTGTTATGGTATGGCCGGAAACCATGCTGGGAGTTGGATAGTAAGGTATTCTGGGTAAGGTATTGCATTAGTTGCTTGTGTACACATTTCTCCATTATTTTGCCTAGTGGGAAAAGAATGGCAATGGGTCTATAGTTGGATATGTCTGTAGAACTACCACCTTTATGGAGTGGGATGACATGGGATAGCACTTTCGGATAAGGTTCTGTTGACTAGGATAGAGATAGTATATACAATGGCATCTGCATCTATTTGTAGGTACTCTGCAGGGAGGAGGTCAGCAACGAGGGTGGTAGGTTTTAGTTTTTTATAAGTATTTTGATAAAACTAGTGGATATCGGTTGGAAGCGAAATTGGGAGTGATTAGTGGGTAGATTAGGGGTGTGGTTTAAGTTTGTGGGGGTTAGTTGATTTGCTAGGGATTGGATTGTGTCAGTGAAAAAGTTATAAGCGCCAGCTGTGGTCTCTGGGGAACTATGGGTGTGGTTAGCCGGGGTTGGGGTGGTAGAATGACCTGGATGAAGTAGTTGACTTAAGCCTGCCCAGAACTTTTGAGGGTTGTTTTGGTGTTTTTGTAGGAGATTTTGGTAGAAGCTTTTTTTATCTAGTAAAATAGATTTTTTTTGTATCATTCCTGAGTTGACGATATTTTAGATGGTCAAGTGGGGCTTTAGTTGTTCTCCAGCTAGCCCAGGCTCTGTTTCTAGTTTTAATTTTAGATTTGGTATTTTTTGTGAGCCATGGTGCTGTGTTTGATCTAGATTTTATTGTAAGTGCTGGAGCATGGGAATCAAGGATACTTAGGAATTTAGTGTTAAAGTGAGCTATAGCCTCTTCTAATGGTATATTTTTTAGTTTTGACCAGCCAACTGCTTTTAGTTCATTAAGGAATATAGCACTGTCAAAGTTTTTCCTGTTTCTAAGTGTTTTATATTTGGTCTGGTGAGGGTTTCCTGCCTTATGTTTTATGATATAGGTTAGTAAATGGTCACTAAGGTCATCAGGGAGAGTGCCAGCTGTGTACAGTTGGGGTTGGTTATTAACTAGGATCCAGTCTACGATACTTTCCCTGTTGGTCAATTTGTTTATTCTAGTGGGAGTGGTTATGGTCTGTTTAAACCCAGATAAGTTTATAGGGGTGAGGGGGGTTCGAAGGAGGAGGGGTGCCAGTCGGTATTGAAGTCACCAAGAACTATGGTTCCTTGAGGATAGGTAGTGGATAACCATTATAGGATATCCTCTAGGGTATTTAAGTATATATATATATCAACTCTGAGATCGCACTACAGTGGGAAAAAGGGTAAATTCCACAATCCCTACTGTACCTTGATCTACATAGAACTGCTTCAAAGGGGAATTCACCCTTTTCCCCACTGTAGCATGATCTTGGAGATGATATATATAATTCACAGGGCCCCCATATGGGAGATGCAGGGGGGCCTTGCCCCCTTGCAAAAACATAGATTTGCTTTTTTTATTTGATCATATGGTCTTGACGAAAAGAATTTCAAGATTCCAAAAACTCGATGAAGTGATATAAACCCATATATATATATATATATATATATATATATATATATATATATATATATATATATATATGTATATACAGTCTTATATGTGTGTATATATATATATATATATATATATATATATATATATATATATATGTGTGTGTGTGTGTGTGTGTGTGTGTGTGTGTGTGTGTGTGTGTGTGTATATATATATATATATATATATATATATATATATATATATATATTATATGTATGTGTGTGTGTACGTGTGTGTGTGTGTGTGTGTGTATATATATATATATATATATATATATATATATATATATATATGTATGTGTGTGTGTGTGTATAAATACAGACAGTTATGAGTTAGAGTGCAAACTGATCCAAATGAACACACAGCAAATAATCCAGCACTTCAAAAAAATTTCCCTTAATAGCAGCTTTTATTGTACATATATCTAATAAATGCTACCGCTGTTCACAAGCATAAAATGACCAAAAACCAAATAGAAAGTCCAAAATATTTACAACCCACGTATTTAAAGTGACCAATTCACTGCATATTATCAAAAAAATTATAGTATTAAACAATGGGAAGTGTTACTTAATTTGAAATATAATGAAAATGTGGTTATCACTAAGGCTGACAAAGGGAGTGCTATTGTTGTGTGGGATAATGCTGAGTTTGGTAATGAAGTAAATAGGCAACTAAATGAGAAAATTGCTTACTGCAAAATTTCATTTAATCCCGATTCATCATTTAAATTGTAAATTGACAACTGTTTGATGGAGGCTAAAAACAAATATTTGATTGATGACTATTTAGTTCAGCAGCTGAGGGTAGATGATCCTCAGTCACCTTACTTTTATTTGCTACCAAATTATGCTTGTGAACGGCGATGAGATTTATTGGATATATGTACAATAAAAACTGCTATTAAGGGAGAATTTTCTGAAGTGCTGGATTATTTGCTGTGTGTTCATTTGGATCCGTTTGCACTCTAACTTTGGAGTGTGCACCATAACTGTCTGTATTTACGAATATAGTGAGTGCTGACCACGTACTGTGATTTATTATTGCCATTTATTTTATTAACAGTGAAATTATGGCCGAAAGCAATCATTTACTAAAAATTCTATTTTGTTAGCCTCTAGTTGCCATCCTAGACATATTATTAGAAGTTTACCACAAGCTCAATTTTTGAAACTACAAAGTATATGTAGTTCAGAACAAGATTTGAATCAGAAGCCCTTAAGATGAAACAGATTCCTAAATAGAGATTACAAGGCAAGGACAGTAGATCAGGCTTATTGTGCTGCTTTATGCGGTAATAGAAATGATTTATTGAGATCTAATGACAATAAGGTGGGCGAAATTGTATCTGATCCTTGTCCTAGATTTATTGCCACGTATGGTACCAACACGTTTAAGATTAAATAGGTAATGAATAAATATTGGGAGATCTTGAAATCAGATCCTTATTTTGACCAAATATTGGGAGAATATTGTGTCTTTGGATATAGAAATGTAAGGGGTGGCTCGTGCTATAGGACTGCAGCCCCCCCCCCCCAAGCTGTGGAAACAAATCAAAATAAAAAAATGGAAAGAAAATGAAAAAAGGAAAGAAAACAAATAAAAAAACTTTTACTCGAGTCCCGGAATGACTTGCGCATGCGTGATTTACTTTCCCGGAATTCGCGCATGCGAGTTTCACAGATTGGGAACTTCAGACTGCTTTGTCAGCAGTTTGGATAGGAGGAAAGGCCATCTCTGCCCTGCAACCCAGAAGTCTATGCGGTGATGACCGCACAGAATGGAAGGCGTCTGGACTGCAATGTCCGCAGGCTAGAGCCTGCTCTCGCGGGGGGGGGGGGGTGGATGCTCCCGCAAGGAAACTGTTACCGGAGCCTGCGTGGGACTGCAGATGGACTCATGGGGACTGGAGAAGCCAGGGAACTGAAACGACAGGTGTGTGTGGAGCCCCTTCTCTCTTGGCACAGGTAGGTAACTGAGGTGTGTGTGTGTGTGTGTCTGTGTGTGTGTGTGTGTGTGTGTGTGTGTGTGTGTGTGTGTGTGTGTGTGTGTGTGTGTGTGTGTGTGTGTGTGTGTGTGTGTGTGTGTGTGTGTGTGTGTGTGTGTGTGTGTGCGTGTGTGTGTGTGTGTGTGTGTTAACCCCATCCCCTCACATTACTTTACCAAAAAAACTCTCTCCCTAACTGTACCACTATTTAGACAAAGTATCTTTGAAGGTACTTTTCTTTTAAGATGACCAATTGCCAATTGAAAGTTTTTTTTGTAACCTTTAGTAATCAGTGTAATGTTGACCTTTACACCTTTACATCAATTTCTGCACATCAGAACAAAAACTAATGTACATCAATGTTTCTGCATGCCAGTGTTTTGTAGACACACACTTTTCAAACATGGTTGCATATATTTAAGTTGCCTCCCAGTTAAGACTATATTGGCACTTCACTGGGACATAAAGCTTTCTCATTATATGTTGTTGTTGTTCTTCTTCTTCTTCTTTCGGCTTTTCCCAGTTAAGGGTCGCCACAGCAGAACTCCGGTCCGCTAATGATTGGCAGTAGATTTTTTACGGTGCCAAGGTGCCCGCTCGATGCCCAAACTTCAACGAAGGCACACCCATTCTACGCATATCTTTCGAACGCCACTCGACAGCGGGGAGGACATGCAGACTTTCTCATTATATAATTATGTTAAATTGCTTGTGTTTCTTTAATTCTGATTTGCAGCATGCATAGATGTATTTTTTAAATAAACAGGTCTGCAGTGATATACTTCTTTCTCTTTTGTAAATTGTGTAAAAGTCTGATTTGGTGCACTTTGAACAAGTCTGTTTTTTTTTTCTTTATTTTTTCCAGGACATGCTTAATCATCTTCTTTTTTAACATTTGAGTTTAAATGTGACTTGGAGTAACTGGCCTTCCTCAAAAGTAAGGAGGTGATCGAGTGATGAAAATCAGAGGAGCTTCAGATGAGATGGGTAACTGGGACTCTGTCTAAAGACCAGATGGTGATCAGTGATTCTGTTAGGTATAGGCACTGGTTAAATGCCAGACCTTTCAATAATTGTATTATAGCAGACACTGATATGCCTATTTTGCAGATGATGACAGGGTCTTTGTCTGGGCAGACACTTTGAGGGTGGGGAAACTAAAGCAAATAGCTTAGAAAGTGGCACTTGTTATAAACTACTGAAAGAGTCTGTGTGTGGCAACTGTCATGTGACGGGAAGGGAGATATACCAATGGTCACAGACTAAGAAGGAACCTTGGCATGGTTTCTTTGATTGGTAAAATGTTGCCAGAGAATGTGCCAGTGCTTTGTGCATTTGGATGCTGGGATGAATGGTATAAGGGCATAGCACTGCAGGCAAAAATAAAGGAGGTAATCAAGACACCTTGCTGGCCATTGTAATATTCATTTCAAATGTTCCTGTTCTATAAGTTAACAATTGCATAAGGATATAGGATAGAAACAGTGTAGAAAAGGGCTGCAGTGATGGTGCAAACCTAAGGCAGAAACAATGTAAGGAGTTGCCAAAGGATTTTGTTATATACATAGTCCTTGAAGAGAGAAGAACAGCAGAAGTATAATTTTGAGGCTTTTAGATAGTTTAGAGGCTTTAGTAGAGTGTATGGAAGGACAATTCTTTTGTTTATAGCAGAGACTTTACCCTGTCCAGAGATGTGTGTGTGTGTGTGTGTGTGTGTGTGTGTGTGTGTGTGTGTGTGTGTGTGTGTGTGTGTGTGTGTGTGTGTGTGTGTGTGTGTGTGTGTAATGCCCCAAGTGCTATATGGTGGTGGGTAGAGAACAAGCTTGAACCCTGTACCTTGGGCCCAGGTGGCAAGAGCCTGAATTCCCTACCCACCACCATTTGTAAATAAATTGCAGATTTTTCCCTCATACTTGTTCTGTTTCTCGTAAAATCTGTGGTTTCTGTATGTGTCCTTGCAAAGTCAGTAGTGTATTGGTGCAGTGGTAGCATTGTTGCCTGACAGCTACAGGTTTTCTGGTTTGATTCTTGGCTGGGGTGCTTTCTCTGTGGAGTCTGCATGTCCTCCCTGTGTTTGCATGGGTTTCCTCTGGTGTCCTCCCATCTTACAAAGACATGTGTCTCTCTGGAGTGTTTCTCCTTGGGCCTCTGCTGAAATTTGGCTTTTGTTCCAAGTCAGACTTTCCTGGTTAACAAATGTTAAATAAAAATGACAAGCATTTGAATTTCAGTCTTCATATTCTTCAGAAAGTACATGATAACACAAAAGCTTGTATTCTAGCAATTTTCCTAATTTTATAAGATGGATATTTGAAATTTGTCCCTATTTTTGGGACTGTATTCCCCCATTATTGGGTTCATCCAGGTTTTTTGTGCTAAGGTTGAGAGCTATGGTAAGAACTGAATTCACTGAATATGTTTGGGGGCTGTATTCCCCCATTACTGGCTTTGTCTGGGTGTTTTTTGCTAAGAGGTTGAGAGCTATGGTGAGAACGGAATTCACTGAATATGTTTGGGGGCTGTATTCCCCGATTATTGGCTTTGTTCAGGTATTTTGTGCTAAGAGGTTGATAACTATGGTGAGAACTGAATTCACTAAATGGTAGCAATTTAGGCTTCAGTCTTCCTCTCTTTCACAAAACAGCTGATTTGGCATAGTGGTATGTTGCTCTGACTGTTTTGCACAGGGTCCTAGGTTCAAGGCTTGGTAGTGAAATGTATGGTGGTAGCACAGCATTTTATTCTAGCAACTTTCCAACATGATACAAGCAATGTTTAAAATGTATCCCTGGTTTTGGGGCTTTTGTCCCCCCCCCCCAATAAATGTTGGCTTTTTCCAGATTTCTTGCACTGCAAAGTTCAGAGATACAGCTAAGTGAGTAGATTTTACAAGGAGCTGAGAGCTGCAGGGGAGCAAAAGTTTAGTGCTGCTTATGCTGAGTCTGCTTGCATTATTAATAGCACAACAGGTAGTGTACTTCCATTTGATGCAGAAGGCTGTGGGTTCTACTCCCACAGTAGATAGATGCATTACTGATATTGTACTGTGTTACAAAGAGGGTAGATGCTGCACTCCTTTTTGCCGAAGATACCTAGTAACTATGAACCTGTTAGTTTGCCATCCATTCCCTATTGTAATATTACTAGCTTAACATTTTTTAGTGTAAGTTAGGCAATGTATTCCTCAAGGGCAACAGGCACTTTATTTGTAGATGAAACAATGAAATATAAAGTTGTTTGCTAGCATCAACCTCTTCATTAGTTGCAGATCTCTTTAATCTGGAATTATTTAGATGATTTTTTACTTCTTCAGAGATTGTGCATATGTACTGATACTGGTGGACTGTAGAAGTTTGAATACAGTTTTATGATGGAAATGTTCTGAATTGGGCAGTTTTGTCATTATTGGTGCATGCATTTTGTTTCATTGTTTACTGGAAAAATTTCAAAACAATAAATTTAAAACACCCTCTAAAACTGTACTGTATTGTACAAGGAATATAATTTAATACAATCAGGAAGGTGTATGAAAGAGCATGTGTATGTTTCGTGTGCTAGGGGCCTGTAATTTGAAAACAGCTCAAACCCAAAGTTAATCTTTATCTGCCACTGGCAAAATGTATTTTCTTTGAATGTGGGTTTCAATGCTGCTCCAATGAATGTGAGTTTCAAGGGCAGAAAAGTGTTATTGCTAAGTCTGTTTTCATTGTGAGACTGCATTGCTTTGTTTAGCAGATATCTATTAGTGTTTGCGCTGCAAAATGCAAAACAAAACTTTCAAATGAAGTCTAAATCATCACAGAAGTAAAGCAGTATGCACATTAGTGTTTATGGTAAATGGGGTGAAATAGCCAAGTAATGGTTCACTGGAATGGCTGCAGGTGGGGGCTCTATTCAACCATGATTTTGTGAGGGAGAAGGGCAGCAAACTCAGACAGCCTCGGCTGAACTATACCTCTCAACTGTCCAGATTTTTGCAGAATGAATAGATTTTTGCTTCTTATTTTTGATTTGTTCCTCATAACATTTGTGGTTTTCTGGCAAATCATTTAGGAATGAAGTCACTAAATAATGACAGACACTGAGTTTCAGACTTCATAACCTTCAGAAAACTGCATGCTAAAGCAAGACCTGTTATTCTATCAACTGTCTCAGTTTATACAAGAGCAATTTTAGTACTGTTTATATGTTCCCCCAGTATATTTGGCCTTGTCCAGATTGCCTGCATTAACAGGTTGAGAGGTACGTGCAAATAAATTGCTTTATAGAATTAGGCATATCCAAACCTCTCAACTGTCCCCGATTTTGGCTCAAAATGTTGCTCTTTCCCTAATAATCTGTCTGCAAAATGGCAATTTTGGAAGAAAACATGGAGGGTTTACCATTAATAAATAACTGTAATAATCAGAGTTATAGACTACTTTTATTTCAGAAATGCATGTAGATTATTTTATTTTGTCAGCTGCTCAAGTTAGCAGTACTAATATTAAAAAGTGTCCCTTCTTTGACAGGTTCCCAGCTGTATTGTGTAGCTATTTTATATTTTTGCATCACATTTTTGGTCCATTTTTCATAAAACTGTGTTTTTTTGGCAAATTAGTGTCAAATCATTAAAGACTGAAGTTAGAAAATAATAACAGACATTTCAGTTTTGGATTTCATACCCTTCAGAAAATTCATACTAATGCAAGACCTACTATTCTATTATCTTTCTAAGTTTATAAGAGCAATATTTAAAAATTGCCCTTGTTTTTGGGCCTTTGTCCCACTTCTATGTATGGCTTTGTCCAGATTTCTTGTTCTGAGGTTGAGAG
>NC_056725.1:1626206306-1626208806 GCF_019279795.1 Protopterus annectens
CACCAGAGACCTCTAAAACACAAGTCTGCTACACCTAACACAGTCTCCACAGCACCCATAACACGTAGCAGCACTAGTGTCTCACCCACCAAGCCTGTAAGGCATAACATTCAAAAAACAAGTTTTCTTGTCATTTTAGACTCAATAGTGAGACACAAAGATGTCACACTAACCAGATTGGACAAGGAGAAATTCACAGTCAGCTGCCTGTCTGGAGCCAGAATTCGCCAAATCATGCATGCACTCAGGTCTCTCAACAACAAGTACCATTATGACTCTGTCATAGTTAATGTTGGTGTGAATGACCAGAGAAGTACCTCACTGGACTATATGAAGAGAGACATGGTCGAGCTCTCAGAGTTTGTATCCCAGGCAGGTATGTCAATAGCCTTGAGCAGCATCCTACCCTCACCTAGAATGATACCACAGTATAAACAAAAAATGATTGATTTCAATAATTGTCTTAGTTTTTGTTATCATTCCAAGGGGATCTAGATCCTGTCTGCATGGGAAGCTATGGTCAACAAATCTTGCTGCTTTGACAGAGACGGTTTGCACCTGGCACCCCTAGGCTTTCACCTGCTGGCAAAGGCTCTTGCCTTCCCCATAGTGCCTTTTTTAGGCAAGGTCTTGAAAAGAACATTACCAACATGAAATTAACCAATCAGAACAAAATAAAGGTCATGCTTCTAAATGCTAGGAGTTTAAACCAAAAGCTGCATTCCCTGGAAGCACTTCTATCTTTAGAAGATGTAGATGTCTGTGCAGTCACAGAAACCTGGTTTAAGGCCTCAGAGAGTACCCCAGCCCTGCAAGGCTACAATGCCTGCCACACCTTAAGACCACAAAAATGAACATGTGAAAACCAAAGAAGGTGGTATTTCAGTCTATATTTCAGATAAATTCACCTCACGTTTAGTTAGACTGGACAACTCCATGGAATTACTCCAGGTCCAAGTTACACTGGGTAAGACCCCCATTCAAGTCCTAACCAGTCCATGGGTCACAACACCCATGAAGCCTACTTAACCAAATGGAAGACAATCCAAATTTCACCAAACATACTGTTTATGGGGGAATATCAATTATTCCACCATCAACTGGGAAACCTACTGTAGCCCAAACTTGCTAGCACAAAAGTTCCTTGACTTTGAGAATTCAAATGCCCTGGAGCAAACTGTCTATACCCCAACAAGATGAACAAACATTCTAGATATGGTCCTCACCAACTTGTTAAACAAGTGCACTGCTGCAACTGTTGGACTGTCATTAGTTAAAACTGACCACAAATCAGTCACCTTCGGACTGACACCAACATCAGAACTCACATAGGGTGAAATCAGACTAAAAAACTTCAACAAGGCAAACTATACCCTCCTAGGAGAAGGTATAAATTCATTCCAAGCCCCACCCCATGCTGAAAGTGGTAACTACACCAAAGCTTACAATAAAGCCCTGTACAACCATTTGCAGAAGTGTATAAATTCGCCTGTACCGGATAGAATCAAAGCCAGAGCCCCAAGTAAAATCAAGCTTCCATAGTGGACTTCCAGCATCAACAAACTCTACAATAAAAGCACACAGTTGCTGTCCAAGAAAACAAAGACAAGGACCCAGCAATGGAAAGACACCCTCCTCAGCTGTAACAGGCAAATAAGACAAATTGTCAAATCCTCCAAGAGCTCCTTTGAGAGAAAACTACTGTACAAGTACTGTCAAGAATAACCATAAGGCCTTTTACAGCTATGTATGTAACCTAAAGGGTAGGACCTAAGCATGTGCAGAACTAGTGGCCAATGGTATCACACACACTAACCCCCAGAGGCAGTGAACCTGCTTGCAGATAGGTGTGGCAAAAATTTCACTCCCTTATCCCCTACTAACTTACAACAAACCCTCCCCTAAACTACCCTCCACCTTACATATCTGAAGAGCTGGTCCTGAAAGCCCTGTCCAAGACAAATAACACTGCCTCTATGGGATGCAATTACATCTCAGGCTTCTAAACAGGCTAAAACGTAAACTAGTATCACCACTAAGTACCCTTTTCAGTCATAGCCTAACCACAGGCTTTGTTCCTGCAGAATGGAGAACAGCTACAGTTATTCCCCTCCACAAAGCTGGCTTAGCAATAGACCCAGGGAATTACAGACCCATAAGACTGACCAGCCTCATTTTTAAGACCACGGAACACATCATTATGAACCTTATAAATAAAGATGTAGGTGAACTCCAAACCCTGTATCCTACTCAATTCAACCTTGTGAAGGGCAGATCTTGCCTTTTAAATCTGGTGGACATCTTTGAAAGTGTGACCAAGGCCACTGATGAGGGCAAATCTGGGTACACAGCACACCTCGACTTGGCAAAGGCTTTCGACACAATCCCACATTCAGGCATTACCAATAAACTTAGCAAACTGAATATAAACCCCTTCATTATAAGATGGGTTGCGAACTGGCCCACAAACTAGACACATACTATCAAAGTGGGTGACTCC